>NW_028123901.1:600000-881266 GCF_965194805.1 Balaenoptera borealis | reverse complement strand
AGTGTAACGGTTTTTACATTCCCTCTATCAGTGATACCTTATGAGAAGTGTCCTTTTCTGTGTGACTTATTTCACTTAGAATCGTCGTACCTAAATCCACTCATCATGCTGCTACTAACCTTACGACATTGATTTCATGGCTGAGTGATATTCCATTGTACATAAGGACCACAACTTCTTTATCCATTTTTCTCTTTCCTGGGATATTTAAGGTGGAATGAAGTGGAGGTCCTGGTCAACAGAGCAGCCCTAAACTTTGGGGTGCTTGTGTCTTGCTGATTTTCAATTTTCCCAATTTATACCCCCATGAGTGGAAGTGCCCTATGCTCTCTAAGCTGTGTTTTTCAGATGTTTCAGGACTCACCGGACACTTCTCCGGAGTGGCTCTTGGCAATTTACATCCCGCCCATCAGTGTAGCAAGGCTCCCATTTCTCCATGGCCTGTCCTGCATTTCTGGTTTTGACACTTTTTTCAGCATGGGCCTTTTGACCGATGGGAAGCGAGACTTCTTTGTAGCGCTGATTTGCCTTTCCAGGTGGCTTGGTTGGCCAAAAAGGGCGTATGCGTTTTTTCCTGAATATATTCAGGAAAAAACGCATACGCCCTTTTTGGCCAAGGGCATCATTGTCAACGTTTTGCCGCTTTTCATGTGCTTTAAAGGCGATTCGTATCTACCTCCTGAAATCTGTTTCCTGCAATTCTGCCTTGATTTCAAATCCTCTTCTTTGCCTTCCCTCAATATATTTGTGGACGAGAGTTATCATTTATAACTCTGCAGGTTTGTGAATTGCAGTGCCCTGAACCTCCATTTTACAACTCGTTTTTATGGGAGCTGGCCGCAAAATCGCAGAATGGCTTCAGGCCCTGTTCTGGTTCCAGGGGGCAGGCTGAGCCTGTGGTTAATTCTTCTTTCTGATGGGAAAATAGAGTGACCTGTGCCTGTCTCAACACCAAGAGCTAGTCTCTCGTTGGTTCCACGTCTTCCCGTTTATCCTCAGGACAAATTGCAACCTGTATGGAACAGGAGGTTAAAGGTGCTGATGCTCCAAGTAGGGAGCTTGCTAGTAAAGCGGCTGGAATGGCGAACCCGGGCACAAGGAGATGAGAAATGAGGTGCGTTTTAGAAACCTTTCCCCATCACACGGTGTACCATCTTCTGGGTTTCTCATGCATGTTTTTGATGTAGGAAGATGCCCTTGAACCTGGAGATTTGGGACCCATGCGATGGGTACCACGCAGTATTCCTTTAAAGGGTCTGCGTTTGCTCACCCAACCTCACCAAACCTCTCAGCCCCAAGAGTGTCCACCCTTATGTCTCATCCAGCTGTGCGTCTAGATATGGTCAATCCAGGTTGCATCACAGCCCCTGAACGCATTGTGTAAGAATTTCTCTCTCTTTCACTGTCTTTGTTTCATGGGTGTTTCAAAGTAATTTATTTTTATAATGGGGTTTAGCTGCTTTTCACTGCTGTGTTTATGCCGCTTTACACCCACTTGACACACTAACAGACAGATATCAATACATAGGTTTTACGATTATTATTAGTCAGATATATTCTTGTGCGGTGAATAGGGTGTGTTGAGTCCAGTTCTCTGAGCAAGGAGTAGGTCTTGTCTATTACATATTGGGTTTATGGAACGGTATCTGAGCTAATTTGATACCCTTGTTTTATGTATCACCCCACCTCACCTTTCCCGTTAAGCAGCCATAGTGTGTTTTCTGCATGTGTGACTCTGTTCTGTTTTGTAATTCAGTTCAAGTGTAACGGTTTTTACATTCCCTCTATCAGTGATACCTTATGAGAAGTGTCCTTTTCTGTGTGACTTATTTCACTTAGAATCGTCGTACCTAAATCCACTCATCATGCTGCTACTAACCTTACGACATTGATTTCATGGCTGAGTGATATTCCATTGTACATAAGGACCACAACTTCTTTATCCATTTTTCTCTTTCCTGGGATATTTAAGGTGGAATGAAGTGGAGGTCCTGGTCAACAGAGCAGCCCTAAACTTTGGGGTGCTTGTGTCTTGCTGATTTTTAATTTTCCCAATTTATACCCCCATGAGTGGAAGTGCCCTATGCTCTCTAAGCTGTGTTTTTCAGATGTTTCAGGACTCACCGGACACTTCTCCAGAGTGGCTCTTGGCAATTTACATCCCGCCCATCAGTGTAGCAAGGCTCCCATTTCTCCATGGCCTGTCCTGCATTTCTGGTTTTGACACTTTTTTCAGCATGGCCCTTTTGACCGATGGGAAGCGAGACTTCTTTGTAGCGCTGATTTGCTTTTCCAGGTTCCTTGGTTGACCAAAAAGGGCGTATGCGTTTTTTCCTGAATATATTCAGGAAAAAACGCATACGCCCTTTTTGGCCAAGGGCATCATTGTCAACGTTTTGCCGCTTTTCATGTGCTTTAAAGGCGATTCGTATCTGCCTCCTGAAATCTGTTTCCTGCAATTCTGCCTTGATTTCAAATCCTCTTCTTTGCCTTCCCTCAATATATTTGTGGACGAGAGTTATCATTTATAACTCTGCAGGTTTGTGAATTGCAGTGCCCTGAACCTCCATTTTACAACTCGTTTTTATGGGAGCTGACGGCAAAATCGCAGAATGGCTTCAGGCCCTGTTCTGGTTCCGGGGGGCAGGCTGAGCCTGTGGTTAATTCTTCTTTCTGATGGGAAAATAGAGTGACCTGTGCCTGTCCCAACACCAAGAGCTAGTCTCTCGTTGGTTCCACGTCTTCCCGTTTATCCTCAGGACAAATTGCAACCTGTATGGAACAGGAGGTTAAAGGTGCTGATGCTCCAAGTAGGGAGCTTGCTAGTAAAGCAGCTGGAATGGCGAACCCGGGCACAAGGAGATGAGAAATGAGGTGCGTTTTAGAAACCTTTCCCCATCACACGGTGTACCATCTTCTGGGTTTCTCATGCATGTTTTTGATGTAGGAAGATGCCCTTGAACCTGGAGATTTGGGACCCATGCGATGGGTACCACGCAGTATTCCTTTAAAGGGTCTGCGTTTGCTCACCCAACCTCACCAAACCTCTCAGCCCCAAGAGTGTCCACCCTTATGTCTCATCCAGCTGTGGGTCTAGATATGGTCAATCCAGGTTGCATCACAGCCCCTGAACGCATTGTGTAAGAATTTCTCTCTCTTTCACTGTCTTTGTTTCATGGGTGTTTCAAAGTAATTTATTTTTATAATGGGGTTTAGCTGCTTTTCACTGCTGTGTTTATGCCGCTTTACACCCACTTGACACACTAACAGACAGATATCAATACATAGGTTTTACGATTATTATTAGTCAGATATATTCTTGTGCGGTGAATAGGGTGTGTTGAGTCCAGTTCTCTGAGCAAGGAGTAGGTCTTGTCTATTACATATTGGGTTTATGGAACGGTATCTGAGCTAATTTGATACCCTTGTTTTATGTATCACCCCACCTCACCTTTCCCGTTAAGCAGCCATAGTGTGTTTTCTGCATGTGTGACTCTGTTCTGTTTTGTAATTCAGTTCAAGTGTAACGGTTTTTACATTCCCTCTATCAGTGATACCTTATGAGAAGTGTCCTTTTCTGTGTGACTTATTTCACTTAGAATCGTCGTACCTAAATCCACTCATCATGCTGCTACTAACCTTACGACATTGATTTCCTGGCTGAGTGATATTCCATTGTACATAAGGACCACAACTTCTTTATCCATTTTTCTCTTTCCTGGGATATTTAAGGTGGAATGAAGTGGAGGTCCTGGTCAACAGAGCAGCCCTAAACTTTGGGGTGCTTGTGTCTTGCTGATTTTTAATTTTCCCAATTTATACCCCCATGAGTGGAAGTGCCCTATGCTCTCTAAGCTGTGTTTTTCAGATGTTTCAGGACTCACCGGACACTTCTCCGGAGTGGCTCTTGGCAATTTACATCCCGCCCATCAGTGTAGCAAGGCTCCCATTTCTCCATGGCCTGTCCTGCATTTCTGGTTTTGACACTTTTTTCAGCATGGCCCTTTTGACCGATGGGAAGCGAGACTTCTTTGTAGCGCTGATTTGCCTTTCCAGGTGGCTTGGTTGGCCAAAAAGGGCGTATGCGTTTTTTCCTGAATATATTCAGGAAAAAACACATACGCCCTTTTTGGCCAAGGGCATCATTGTCAACGTTTTGCCGCTTTTCATGTGCTTTAAAGGCGATTCGTATCTACCTCCTGAAATCTGTTTCCTGCAATTCTGCCTTGATTTCAAATCCTCTTCTTTGCCTTCCCTCAATATATTTGTGGACGGGAGTTATCATTTATAACTCTGCAGGTTTGTGAATTGCAGTGCCCTGAACCTCCATTTTACAACTCGTTTTTATGGGAGCTGGCCGCAAAATCGCAGAATGGCTTCAGGCCCTGTT
Organism: Balaenoptera borealis; assembly: GCF_965194805.1. Classification (NCBI taxonomy): domain Eukaryota; kingdom Metazoa; phylum Chordata; class Mammalia; order Artiodactyla; family Balaenopteridae; genus Balaenoptera; species Balaenoptera borealis. Next base: position 876,876 of record NW_028123901.1, on the reverse strand, counting down.
CTGGTTCCGGGGGTCAGGCTGAGCCTGTGGTTAATTCTTCTTTCTGATGGGAAAATAGAGTGACCTGTGCCTGTCCCAACACCAAGAGCTAGTCTCTCGTTGGTTCCACGTCTTCCCGTTTATCCTCATGAGAAATTGCAACCTGCATGGAACAGGAGGTTAAAGGTGCTGATGCTCCAAGTAGGGAGCTTGCTAGTAAAGCGGCTGGAATGGCGAACCCGGGCACAAGGAGTTGAGAAATGAGGTGCGTTTTAGAAACCTTTCCCCATCACACGGTGTACCATCTTCTGGGTTTCTCATGCATGTTTTTGATGTAGGAAGATGCCCTTGAACCTGGAGATTTGGGACCCATGCGATGGGTACCACGCAGTATTCCTTTAAAGGGTCTGCGTTTGCTCACCCAACCTCACCAAACCTTTCAGCCCCAAGAGTGTCCACCCTTATGTCTCATCCAGCTGTGCGTCTAGATATGGTCAATCCAGGTTGCATCACAGCCCCTGAACGCATTGTGTAAGAATTTCTCTCTCTTTCACTGTCTTTGTTTCTTGGGTGTTTCAAAGTAATTTATTTTTATAATGGGGTTTAGCTGCTTTTCACTGCTGTGTTTATGCCGCTTTACACCCACTTGACACACTAACAGAGAGATATCAATACATAGGTTTTACGATTATTATTAGTCAGATATATTCTTGTGCGGTGAATAGGGCGTGTTGAGTCCAGTTCTCTGAGCAAGGAGTAGGTCTTGTCTATTACATATTGGGTTTATGGAACGGTATCTGAGCTAATTTGATACCCTTGTTTTATGTATCACCCCACCTCACCTTTCCCGTTAAGCAGCCATAGTGTGTTTTCTGCATGTGTGACTCTGTTCTGTTTTGTAATTCAGTTCAAGTGTAACGGTTTTTACATTCCCTCTATCAGTGATACCTTATGAGAAGTGTCCTTTTCTGTGTGACTTATTTCACTTAGAATCGTCGTACCTAAATCCACTCATCATGCTGCTACTAACCTTACGACATTGATTTCCTGGCTGAGTGATATTCCAATGTACATAAGGACCACAACTTCTTTATCCATTTTTCTCTTTCCTGGGATATTTAAGGTGGAATGAAGTGGAGGTCCTGGTCAACAGAGCAGCCCTAAACTTTGGGGTGCTTGTGTCTTGCTGATTTTTAATTTTCCCAATTTATACCCCCATGAGTGGAAGTGCCCTATGCTCTCTAAGCTGTGTTTTTCAGATGTTTCAGGACTCACCGGACACTTCTCCGGAGTGGCTCTTGGCAATTTACATCCCGCCCATCAGTGTAGCAAGGCTCCCATTTCTCCATGGCCTGTCCTGCATTTCTGGTTTTGACACTTTTTTCAGCATGGGCCTTTTGACCGATGGGAAGCGAGACTTCTTTGTAGCGCTGATTTGCCTTTCCAGGTGGCTTGGTTGGCCAAAAAGGGCGTATGCGTTTTTTCCTGAATATATTCAGGAAAAAACGCATACGCCCTTTTTGGCCAAGGGCATCATTGTCAACGTTTTGCCGCTTTTCATGTGCTTTAAAGGCGATTCGTATCTACCTCCTGAAATCTGTTTCCTGCAATTCTGCCTTGATTTCAAATCCTCTTCTTTGCCTTCCCTCAATATATTTGTGGACGAGAGTTATCATTTATAACTCTGCAGGTTTGTGAATTGCAGTGCCCTGAACCTCCATTTTACAACTCGTTTTTATGGGAGCTGGCCGCAAAATCGCAGAATGGCTTCAGGCCCTGTTCTGGTTCCAGGGGGCAGGCTGAGCCTGTGGTTAATTCTTCTTTCTGATGGGAAAATAGAGTGACCTGTGCCTGTCTCAACACCAAGAGCTAGTCTCTCGTTGGTTCCACGTCTTCCCGTTTATCCTCAGGACAAATTGCAACCTGTATGGAACAGGAGGTTAAAGGTGCTGATGCTCCAAGTAGGGAGCTTGCTAGTAAAGCGGCTGGAATGGCGAACCCGGGCACAAGGAGATGAGAAATGAGGTGCGTTTTAGAAACCTTTCCCCATCACACGGTGTACCATCTTCTGGGTTTCTCATGCATGTTTTTGATGTAGGAAGATGCCCTTGAACCTGGAGATTTGGGACCCATGCGATGGGTACCACGCAGTATTCCTTTAAAGGGTCTGCGTTTGCTCACCCAACCTCACCAAACCTCTCAGCCCCAAGAGTGTCCACCCTTATGTCTCATCCAGCTGTGGGTCTAGATATGGTCAATCCAGGTTGCATCACAGCCCCTGAACGCATTGTGTAAGAATTTCTCTCTCTTTCACTGTCTTTGTTTCATGGGTGTTTCAAAGTAATTTATTTTTATAATGGGGTTTAGCTGCTTTTCACTGCTGTGTTTATGCCGCTTTACACCCACTTGACACACTAACAGACAGATATCAATACATAGGTTTTACGATTATTATTAGTCAGATATATTCTTGTGCGGTGAATAGGGTGTGTTGAGTCCAGTTCTCTGAGCAAGGAGTAGGTCTTGTCTATTACATATTGGGTTTATGGAACGGTATCTGAGCTAATTTGATACCCTTGTTTTATGTATCACCCCACCTCACCTTTCCCGTTAAGCAGCCATAGTGTGTTTTCTGCATGTGTGACTCTGTTCTGTTTTGTAATTCAGTTCAAGTGTAACGGTTTTTACATTCCCTCTATCAGTGATACCTTATGAGAAGTGTCCTTTTCTGTGTGACTTATTTCACTTAGAATCGTCGTACCTAAATCCACTCATCATGCTGCTACTAACCTTACGACATTGATTTCATGGCTGAGTGATATTCCATTGTACATAAGGACCACAACTTCTTTATCCATTTTTCTCTTTCCTGGGATATTTAAGGTGGAATGAAGTGGAGGTCCTGGTCAACAGAGCAGCCCTAAACTTTGGGGTGCTTGTGTCTTGCTGATTTTTAATTTTCCCAATTTATACCCCCATGAGTGGAAGTGCCCTATGCTCTCTAAGCTGTGTTTTTCAGATGTTTCAGGACTCACCGGACACTTCTCCGGAGTGGCTCTTGGCAATTTACATCCCGCCCATCAGTGTAGCAAGGCTCCCATTTCTCCATGGCCTGTCCTGCATTTCTGGTTTTGACACTTTTTTCAGCATGGCCCTTTTGACCGATGGGAAGCGAGACTTCTTTGTAGCGCTGATTTGCCTTTCCAGGGTGCTTGGTTGGCCAAAAAGGGCGTATGCGTTTTTTCCTGAATATATTCAGGAAAAAACGCATACGCCCTTTTTGGCCAAGGGCATCATTGTCAACGTTTTGCCGCTTTTCATGTGCTTTAAAGGCGATTCGTATCTACCTCCTGAAATCTGTTTCCTGCAATTCTGCCTTGATTTCAAATCCTCTTCTTTGCCTTCCCTCAATATATTTGTGGACGACAGTTATCATTTATAACTCTGCAGGTTTGTGAATTGCAGTGCCCTGAACCTCCATTTTACAACTCGTTTTTATGGGAGCTGGCCGCAAAATCGCAGAATGGCTTCAGGCCCTGTTCTGGTTCCGGGGGTCAGGCTGAGCCTGTGGTTAATTCTTCTTTCTGATGGGAAAATAGAGTGACCTGTGCCTGTCCCAACACCAAGAGCTAGTCTCTCGTTGGTTCCACGTCTTCCCGTTTATCCTCAGGACAAATTGCAACCCGCATGGAACAGGAGGTTAAAGGTGCTGATGCTCCAAGTAGGGAGCTTGCTAGTAAAGCGGCTGGAATGGCGAACCCGGGCACAAGGAGTTGAGAAATGAGGTGCGTTTTAGAAACCTTTCCCCATCACACGGTGTACCATCTTCTGGGTTTCTCATGCATGTTTTTGATGTAGGAAGATGCCCTTGAACCGGAGATTTGGGACCCATGCGATGGGTACCACGCAGTATTCCTTTAAAGGGTCTGCGTTTGCTCACCCAACCTCACCAAACCTCTCAGCCCCAAGAGTGTCCACCCTTATGTCTCATCCAGCTGTGCGTCTAGATATGGTCAATCCAGGTTGCATCACAGCCCCTGAACGCATTGTGTAAGAATTTCTCTCTCTTTCACTGTCTTTGTTTCATGGGTGTTTCAAAGTAATTTATTTTTATAATGGGGTTTAGCTGCTTTTCACTGCTGTGTTTATGCCGCTTTACACCCACTTGACACACTAACAGACAGATATCAATACATAGGTTTTACGATTATTATTAGTCAGATATATTCTTGTGCGGTGAATAGGGCGTGTTGAGTCCAGTTCTCTGAGCAAGGAGTAGGTCTTGTCTATTACATATTGGGTTTATGGAACGGTATCTGAGCTAATTTGATACCCTTGTTTTATGTATCACCCCACCTCACCTTTCCCGTTAAGCAGCCATAGTGTGTTTTCTGCATGTGTGACTCTGTTCTGTTTTGTAATTCAGTTCAAGTGTAACGGTTTTTACATTCCCTCTATCAGTGATACCTTATGAGAAGTGTCCTTTTCTGTGTGACTTATTTCACTTAGAATCGTTGTACCTAAATCCTCTCATCATGCTGCTACTAACCTTACGACATTGATTTCATGGCTGAGTGATATTCCATTGTACATAAGGATCACAACTTCTTTATCCATTTTTCTCTTTCCTGGGATATTTAAGGTGGAATGAAGTGGAGGTCCTGGTCAACAGAGCAGCCCTAAACTTTGGGGTGCTTGTGTCTTGCTGATTTTTAATTTTCCCAATTTATACCCCCATGAGTGGAAGTGCCCTATGCTCTCTAAGCTGTGTTTTTCAGATGTTTCAGGACTCACCGGACACTTCTCCGGAGTGGCTCTTGGCAATTTACATCCCGCCCATCAGTGTAGCAAGGCTCCCATTTCTCCATGGCCTGTCCTGCATTTCTGGTTTTGACACTTTTTTCAGCATGACCCTTTTGACCGATGGGAAGCGAGACTTCTTTGTAGCGCTGATTTGCCTTTCCAGGTTGCTTGGTTGGCCACAAAGGGCGTATGCGTTTTTTCCTGAATATATTCAGGAAAAAACGCATACGCCCTTTTTGGCCAAGGGCATCATTGTCAACGTTTTGCCGCTTTTCATGTGCTTTAAAGGCGATTCGTATCTACCTCCTGAAATCTGTTTCCTGCAATTCTGCCTTGATTTCAAATCCTCTTCTTTGCCTTCCCTCAATATATTTGTGGACGAGAGTTATCATTAATAACTCTGCAGGTTTGTGAATTGCAGTGCCCTGAACCTCCATTTTACAACTCGTTTTTATGGGAGCTGGCCGCAAAATCGCAGAATGGCTTCAGGCCCTGTTCTGGTTCCGGGGGTCAGGGTGAGCCTGTGGTTAATTCTTCTTTCTGATGGGAGAATAGAGTGACCTGTGCCTGTCCCAACACCAAGAGCTAGTCTCTCGTTGGTTCCACGTCTTCCCGTTTATCCTCAGGACAAATTGCAACCTGTATGGAACAGGAGGTTAAAGGTGCTGATGCTCCAAGTAGGGAGCTTGCTAGTAAAGCGGCTGGAATGGCAAACCCGGGCACAAGGAGTTGAGAAATGAGGTGCGTTTTAGAAACCTTTCCCCATCACACGGTGTACCATCTTCTGGGTTTCTCATGCATGTTTTTGATGTAGGAAGATGCCCTTGAACCTGGAGATTTGGGACCCATGCGATGGGTACCACGCAGTATTCCTTTAAAGGGTCTGCGTTTGCTCACCCAACCTCACCAAACCTCTCAGCCCCAAGAGTGTCCACCCTTATGTCTCATCCAGCTGTGCGTCTAGATATGGTCAATCCAGGTTGCATCACAGCCCCTGAACGCATTGTGTAAGAATTTCTCTCTCTTTCACTGTCTTTGTTTCATGGGTGTTTCAAAGTAATTTATTTTTATAATGGGGTTTAACTGCTTTTCACTGCTGTGTTTATGCCGCTTTACACCCACTTGACACACTAACAGACAGATATCAATACATAGGTTTTACGATTATTATTAGTCAGATATATTCTTGTGCGGTGAATAGGGCGTGCTGAGTCCAGTTCTCTGAGCAAGGAGTAGGTCTTGTCTATTACATATTGGGTTTATGGAACGGTATCTGAGCTAATTTGATACCCTTGTTTTATGTATCACCCCACCTCACCTTTCCCGTTAAGCAGCCATAGTGTGTTTTCTGCATGTGTGACTCTGTTCTGTTTTGTAATTCAGTTCAAGTGTAACGGTTTTTACATTCCCTCTATCAGTGATACCTTATGAGAAGTGTCCTTTTCTGTGTGACTTATTTCACTTAGAATCGTCGTACCTAAATCCACTCATCATGCTGCTACTAACCTTACGACATTGATTTCATGGCTGAGTGATATTCCATTGTACATAAGGACCACAACTTCTTTATCCATTTTTCTCTTTCCTGGGATATTTAAGGTGGAATGAAGTGGAGGTCCTGGTCAACAGAGCAGCCCTAAACTTTGGGGTGCTTGTGTCTTGCTGATTTTCAATTTTCCCAATTTATACCCCCATGAGTGGAAGTGCCCTATGCTCTCTAAGCTGTGTTTTTCAGATGTTTCAGGACTCACCGGACACTTCTCCGGAGTGGCTCTTGGCAATTTACATCCCGCCCATCAGTTTAGCAAGGCTCCCATTTCTCCATGGCCTGTCCTGCATTTCTGGTTTTGACACTTTTTTCAGCATGGGCCTTTTGACCGATGGGAAGCGAGACTTCTTTGTAGCGCTGATTTGCCTTTCCAGGTGGCTTGGTTGGCCAAAAAGGGCGTATGCGTTTTTTCCTGAATATATTCAGGAAAAAACGCATACGCCCTTTTTGGCCAAGGGCATCATTGTCAACGTTTTGCCGCTTTTCATGTGCTTTAAAGGCGATTCGTATCTACCTCCTGAAATCTGTTTCCTGCAATTCTGCCTTGATTTCAAATCCTCTTCTTTGCCTTCCCTCAATATATTTGTGGACGAGAGTTATCATTTATAACTCTGCAGGTTTGTGAATTGCAGTGCCCTGAACCTCCATTTTACAACTCGTTTTTATGGGAGCTGGCCGCAAAATCGCAGAATGGCTTCAGGCCCTGTTCTGGTTCCAGGGGGCAGGCTGAGCCTGTGGTTAATTCTTCTTTCTGATGGGAAAATAGAGTGACCTGTGCCTGTCTCAACACCAAGAGCTAGTCTCTCGTTGGTTCCACGTCTTCCCGTTTATCCTCAGGACAAATTGCAACCCGCATGGAACAGGAGGTTAAAGGTGCTGATGCTCCAAGTAGGGAGCTTGCTAGTAAAGCGGCTGGAATGGCGAACCCGGGCACAAGGAGTTGAGAAATGAGGTGCGTTTTAGAAACCTTTCCCCATCACACGGTGTACCATCTTCTGGGTTTCTCATGCATGTTTTTGATGTAGGAAGATGCCCTTGAACCGGAGATTTGGGACCCATGCGATGGGTACCACGCAGTATTCCTTTAAAGGGTCTGCGTTTGCTCACCCAACCTCACCAAACCTCTCAGCCCCAAGAGTGTCCACCCTTATGTCTCATCCAGCTGTGCGTCTAGATATGGTCAATCCAGGTTGCATCACAGCCCCTGAACGCATTGTGTAAGAATTTCTCTCTCTTTCACTGTCTTTGTTTCATGGGTGTTTCAAAGTAATTTATTTTTATAATGGGGTTTAGCTGCTTTTCACTGCTGTGTTTATGCCGCTTTACACCCACTTGACACAGTAACAGAGAGATATCAATACATAGGTTTTACGATTATTATTAGTCAGATATATTCTTGTGCGGTGAATAGGGCGTGTTGAGTCCAGTTCTCTGAGCAAGGAGTAGGTCTTGTCTATTACATATTGGGTTTATGGAACGGTATCTGAGCTAATTTGATACCCTTGTTTTATGTATCACCCCACCTCACCTTTCCCGTTAAGCAGCCATAGTGTGTTTTCTGCATGTGTGACTCTGTTCTGTTTTGTAATTCAGTTCAAGTGTAACGGTTTTTACATTCCCTCTATCAGTGATACCTTATGAGAAGTGTCCTTTTCTGTGTGACTTATTTCACTTAGAATCGTTGTACCTAAATCCTCTCATCATGCTGCTACTAACCTTACGACATTGATTTCATGGCTGAGTGATATTCCATTGTACATAAGGATCACAACTTCTTTATCCATTTTTCTCTTTCCTGGGATATTTAAGGTGGAATGAAGTGGAGGTCCTGGTCAACAGAGCAGCCCTAAACTTTGGGGTGCTTGTGTCTTGCTGATTTTTAATTTTCCCAATTTATACCCCCATGAGTGGAAGTGCCCTATGCTCTCTAAGCTGTGTTTTTCAGATGTTTCAGGACTCACCGGACACTTCTCCGGAGTGGCTCTTGGCAATTTACATCCCGCCCATCAGTGTAGCAAGGCTCCCATTTCTCCATGGCCTGTCCTGCATTTCTGGTTTTGACACTTTTTTCAGCATGACCCTTTTGACCGATGGGAAGCGAGACTTCTTTGTAGCGCTGATTTGCCTTTCCAGGTTGCTTGGTTGGCCACAAAGGGCGTATGCGTTTTTTCCTGAATATATTCAGGAAAAAACGCATACGCCCTTTTTGGCCAAGGGCATCATTGTCAACGTTTTGCCGCTTTTCATGTGCTTTAAAGGCGATTCGTATCTACCTCCTGAAATCTGTTTCCTGCAATTCTGCCTTGATTTCAAATCCTCTTCTTTGCCTTCCCTCAATATATTTGTGGACGAGAGTTATCATTAATAACTCTGCAGGTTTGTGAATTGCAGTGCCCTGAACCTCCATTTTACAACTCGTTTTTATGGGAGCTGGCCGCAAAATCGCAGAATGGCTTCAGGCCCTGTTCTGGTTCCGGGGGTCAGGGTGAGCCTGTGGTTAATTCTTCTTTCTGATGGGAGAATAGAGTGACCTGTGCCTGTCCCAACACCAAGAGCTAGTCTCTCGTTGGTTCCACGTCTTCCCGTTTATCCTCAGGACAAATTGCAACCTGTATGGAACAGGAGGTTAAAGGTGCTGATGCTCCAAGTAGGGAGCTTGCTAGTAAAGCGGCTGGAATGGCAAACCCGGGCACAAGGAGTTGAGAAATGAGGTGCGTTTTAGAAACCTTTCCCCATCACACGGTGTACCATCTTCTGGGTTTCTCATGCATGTTTTTGATGTAGGAAGATGCCCTTGAACCTGGAGATTTGGGACCCATGCGATGGGTACCACGCAGTATTCCTTTAAAGGGTCTGCGTTTGCTCACCCAACCTCACCAAACCTCTCAGCCCCAAGAGTGTCCACCCTTATGTCTCATCCAGCTGTGCGTCTAGATATGGTCAATCCAGGTTGCATCACAGCCCCTGAACGCATTGTGTAAGAATTTCTCTCTCTTTCACTGTCTTTGTTTCATGGGTGTTTCAAAGTAATTTATTTTTATAATGGGGTTTAGCTGCTTTTCACTGCTGTGTTTATGCCGCTTTACACCCACTTGACACACTAACAGAGAGATATCAATACATAGGTTTTACGATTATTATTAGTCAGATATATTCTTGTGCGGTGAATAGGGCGTGTTGAGTCCAGTTCTCTGAGCAAGGAGTAGGTCTTGTCTATTACATATTGGGTTTATGGAACGGTATCTGAGCTAATTTGATACCCTTGTTTTATGTATCACCCCACCTCACCTTTCCCGTTAAGCAGCCATAGTGTGTTTTCTGCATGTGTGACTCTGTTCTGTTTTGTAATTCAGTTCAAGTGTAACGGTTTTTACATTCCCTCTATCAGTGATACCTTATGAGAAGTGTCCTTTTCTGTGTGACTTATTTCACTTAGAATCGTTGTACCTAAATCCTCTCATCATGCTGCTACTAACCTTACGACATTGATTTCATGGCTGAGTGATATTCCATTGTACATAAGGATCACAACTTCTTTATCCATTTTTCTCTTTCCTGGGATATTTAAGGTGGAATGAAGTGGAGGTCCTGGTCAACAGAGCAGCCCTAAACTTTGGGGTGCTTGTGTCTTGCTGATTTTTAATTTTCCCAATTTATACCCCCATGAGTGGAAGTGCCCTATGCTCTCTAAGCTGTGTTTTTCAGATGTTTCAGGACTCACCGGACACTTCTCCGGAGTGGCTCTTGGCAATTTACATCCCGCCCATCAGTGTAGCAAGGCTCCCATTTCTCCATGGCCTGTCCTGCATTTCTGGTTTTGACACTTTTTTCAGCATGACCCTTTTGACCGATGGGAAGCGAGACTTCTTTGTAGCGCTGATTTGCCTTTCCAGGTTGCTTGGTTGGCCACAAAGGGCGTATGCGTTTTTTCCTGAATATATTCAGGAAAAAACGCATACGCCCTTTTTGGCCAAGGGCATCATTGTCAACGTTTTGCCGCTTTTCATGTGCTTTAAAGGCGATTCGTATCTACCTCCTGAAATCTGTTTCCTGCAATTCTGCCTTGATTTCAAATCCTCTTCTTTGCCTTCCCTCAATATATTTGTGGACGAGAGTTATCATTTATAACTCTGCAGGTTTGTGAATTGCAGTGCCCTGAACCTCCATTTTACAACTCGTTTTTATGGGAGCTGGCCGCAAAATCGCAGAATGGCTTCAGGCCCTGTTCTGGTTCCAGGGGGCAGGCTGAGCCTGTGGTTAATTCTTCTTTCTGATGGGAAAATAGAGTGACCTGTGCCTGTCTCAACACCAAGAGCTAGTCTCTCGTTGGTTCCACGTCTTCCCGTTTATCCTCAGGACAAATTGCAACCCGCATGGAACAGGAGGTTAAAGGTGCTGATGCTCCAAGTAGGGAGCTTGCTAGTAAAGCGGCTGGAATGGCGAACCCGGGCACAAGGAGTTGAGAAATGAGGTGCGTTTTAGAAACCTTTCCCCATCACACGGTGTACCATCTTCTGGGTTTCTCATGCATGTTTTTGATGTAGGAAGATGCCCTTGAACCGGAGATTTGGGACCCATGCGATGGGTACCACGCAGTATTCCTTTAAAGGGTCTGCGTTTGCTCACCCAACCTCACCAAACCTCTCAGCCCCAAGAGTGTCCACCCTTATGTCTCATCCAGCTGTGCGTCTAGATATGGTCAATCCAGGTTGCATCACAGCCCCTGAACGCATTGTGTAAGAATTTCTCTCTCTTTCACTGTCTTTGTTTCATGGGTGTTTCAAAGTAATTTATTTTTATAATGGGGTTTAGCTGCTTTTCACTGCTGTGTTTATGCCGCTTTACACCCACTTGACACAGTAACAGAGAGATATCAATACATAGGTTTTACGATTATTATTAGTCAGATATATTCTTGTGCGGTGAATAGGGCGTGTTGAGTCCAGTTCTCTGAGCAAGGAGTAGGTCTTGTCTATTACATATTGGGTTTATGGAACGGTATCTGAGCTAATTTGATACCCTTGTTTTATGTATCACCCCACCTCACCTTTCCCGTTAAGCAGCCATAGTGTGTTTTCTGCATGTGTGACTCTGTTCTGTTTTGTAATTCAGTTCAAGTGTAACGGTTTTTACATTCCCTCTATCAGTGATACCTTATGAGAAGTGTCCTTTTCTGTGTGACTTATTTCACTTAGAATCGTTGTACCTAAATCCTCTCATCATGCTGCTACTAACCTTACGACATTGATTTCATGGCTGAGTGATATTCCATTGTACATAAGGATCACAACTTCTTTATCCATTTTTCTCTTTCCTGGGATATTTAAGGTGGAATGAAGTGGAGGTCCTGGTCAACAGAGCAGCCCTAAACTTTGGGGTGCTTGTGTCTTGCTGATTTTTAATTTTCCCAATTTATACCCCCATGAGTGGAAGTGCCCTATGCTCTCTAAGCTGTGTTTTTCAGATGTTTCAGGACTCACCGGACACTTCTCCGGAGTGGCTCTTGGCAATTTACATCCCGCCCATCAGTGTAGCAAGGCTCCCATTTCTCCATGGCCTGTCCTGCATTTCTGGTTTTGACACTTTTTTCAGCATGACCCTTTTGACCGATGGGAAGCGAGACTTCTTTGTAGCGCTGATTTGCCTTTCCAGGTTGCTTGGTTGGCCACAAAGGGCGTATGCGTTTTTTCCTGAATATATTCAGGAAAAAACGCATACGCCCTTTTTGGCCAAGGGCATCATTGTCAACGTTTTGCCGCTTTTCATGTGCTTTAAAGGCGATTCGTATCTACCTCCTGAAATCTGTTTCCTGCAATTCTGCCTTGATTTCAAATCCTCTTCTTTGCCTTCCCTCAATATATTTGTGGACGAGAGTTATCATTAATAACTCTGCAGGTTTGTGAATTGCAGTGCCCTGAACCTCCATTTTACAACTCGTTTTTATGGGAGCTGGCCGCAAAATCGCAGAATGGCTTCAGGCCCTGTTCTGGTTCCGGGGGTCAGGGTGAGCCTGTGGTTAATTCTTCTTTCTGATGGGAGAATAGAGTGACCTGTGCCTGTCCCAACACCAAGAGCTAGTCTCTCGTTGGTTCCACGTCTTCCCGTTTATCCTCAGGACAAATTGCAACCTGTATGGAACAGGAGGTTAAAGGTGCTGATGCTCCAAGTAGGGAGCTTGCTAGTAAAGCGGCTGGAATGGCAAACCCGGGCACAAGGAGTTGAGAAATGAGGTGCGTTTTAGAAACCTTTCCCCATCACACGGTGTACCATCTTCTGGGTTTCTCATGCATGTTTTTGATGTAGGAAGATGCCCTTGAACCTGGAGATTTGGGACCCATGCGATGGGTACCACGCAGTATTCCTTTAAAGGGTCTGCGTTTGCTCACCCAACCTCACCAAACCTCTCAGCCCCAAGAGTGTCCACCCTTATGTCTCATCCAGCTGTGCGTCTAGATATGGTCAATCCAGGTTGCATCACAGCCCCTGAACGCATTGTGTAAGAATTTCTCTCTCTTTCACTGTCTTTGTTTCATGGGTGTTTCAAAGTAATTTATTTTTATAATGGGGTTTAACTGCTTTTCACTGCTGTGTTTATGCCGCTTTACACCCACTTGACACACTAACAGACAGATATCAATACATAGGTTTTACGATTATTATTAGTCAGATATATTCTTGTGCGGTGAATAGGGCGTGCTGAGTCCAGTTCTCTGAGCAAGGAGTAGGTCTTGTCTATTACATATTGGGTTTATGGAACGGTATCTGAGCTAATTTGATACCCTTGTTTTATGTATCACCCCACCTCACCTTTCCCGTTAAGCAGCCATAGTGTGTTTTCTGCATGTGTGACTCTGTTCTGTTTTGTAATTCAGTTCAAGTGTAACGGTTTTTACATTCCCTCTATCAGTGATACCTTATGAGAAGTGTCCTTTTCTGTGTGACTTATTTCACTTAGAATCGTCGTACCTAAATCCACTCATCATGCTGCTACTAACCTTATGACATTGATTTCATGGCTGAGTGATATTCCATTGTACATAAGGACCACAACTTCTTTATCCATTTTTCTCTTTCCTGGGATATTTAAGGTGGAATGAAGTGGAGGTCCTGGTCAACAGAGCAGCCCTAAACTTTGGGGTGCTTGTGTCTTGCTGATTTTCAATTTTCCCAATTTATACCCCCATGAGTGGAAGTGCCCTATGCTCTCTAAGCTGTGTTTTTCAGATGTTTCAGGACTCACCGGACACTTCTCCGGAGTGGCTCTTGGCAATTTACATCCCGCCCATCAGTGTAGGAAGGCTCCCATTTCTCCATGGCCTGTCCTGCATTTCTGGTTTTGACACTTTTTTCAGCATGGCCCTTTTGACCGATGGGAAGCGAGACTTCTTTGTAGCGCTGATTTGCCTTTCCAGGGTGCTTGGTTGGCCAAAAAGGGCGTATGCGTTTTTTCCTGAATATATTCAGGAAAAAACGCATACGCCCTTTTTGGCCAAGGGCATCATTGTCAACGTTTTGCCGCTTTTCATGTGCTTTAAAGGCGATTCGTATCTACCTCCTGAAATCTGTTTCCTGCAATTCTGCCTTGATTTCAAATCCTCTTCTTTGCCTTCCCTCAATATATTTGTGGACGACAGTTATCATTTATAACTCTGCAGGTTTGTGAATTGCAGTGCCCTGAACCTCCATTTTACAACTCGTTTTTATGGGAGCTGGCCGCAAAATCGCAGAATGGCTTCAGGCCCTGTTCTGGTTCCGGGGGTCAGGCTGAGCCTGTGGTTAATTCTTCTTTCTGATGGGAAAATAGAGTGACCTGTGCCTGTCCCAACACCAAGAGCTAGTCTCTCGTTGGTTCCACGTCTTCCCGTTTATCCTCAGGACAAATTGCAACCCGCATGGAACAGGAGGTTAAAGGTGCTGATGCTCCAAGTAGGGAGCTTGCTAGTAAAGCGGCTGGAATGGCGAACCCGGGCACAAGGAGTTGAGAAATGAGGTGCGTTTTAGAAACCTTTCCCCATCACACGGTGTACCATCTTCTGGGTTTCTCATGCATGTTTTTGATGTAGGAAGATGCCCTTGAACCGGAGATTTGGGACCCATGCGATGGGTACCACGCAGTATTCCTTTAAAGGGTCTGCGTTTGCTCACCCAACCTCACCAAACCTCTCAGCCCCAAGAGTGTCCACCCTTATGTCTCATCCAGCTGTGCGTCTAGATATGGTCAATCCAGGTTGCATCACAGCCCCTGAACGCATTGTGTAAGAATTTCTCTCTCTTTCACTGTCTTTGTTTCATGGGTGTTTCAAAGTAATTTATTTTTATAATGGGGTTTAGCTGCTTTTCACTGCTGTGTTTATGCCGCTTTACACCCACTTGACACACTAACAGAGAGATATCAATACATAGGTTTTACGATTATTATTAGTCAGATATATTCTTGTGCGGTGAATAGGGCGTGTTGAGTCCAGTTCTCTGAGCAAGGAGTAGGTCTTGTCTATTACATATTGGGTTTATGGAACGGTATCTGAGCTAATTTGATACCCTTGTTTTATGTATCACCCCACCTCACCTTTCCCGTTAAGCAGCCATAGTGTGTTTTCTGCATGTGTGACTCTGTTCTGTTTTGTAATTCAGTTCAAGTGTAACGGTTTTTACATTCCCTCTATCAGTGATACCTTATGAGAAGTGTCCTTTTCTGTGTGACTTATTTCACTTAGAATCGTTGTACCTAAATCCTCTCATCATGCTGCTACTAACCTTACGACATTGATTTCATGGCTGAGTGATATTCCATTGTACATAAGGATCACAACTTATTTATCCATTTTTCTCTTTCCTGGGATATTTAAGGTGGAATGAAGTGGAGGTCCTGGTCAACAGAGCAGCCCTAAACTTTGGGGTGCTTGTGTCTTGCTGATTTTTAATTTTCCCAATTTATACCCCCATGAGTGGAAGTGCCCTATGCTCTCTAAGCTGTGTTTTTCAGATGTTTCAGGACTCACCGGACACTTCTCCGGAGTGGCTCTTGGCAATTTACATCCCGCCCATCAGTGTAGCAAGGCTCCCATTTCTCCATGGCCGGTCCTGCATTTCTGGTTTTGACACTTTTTTCAGCATGACCCTTTTGACCGATGGGAAGCGAGACTTCTTTGTAGCGCTGATTTGCCTTTCCAGGTTGCTTGGTTGGCCACAAAGGGCGTATGCGTTTTTTCCTGAATATATTCAGGAAAAAACGCATACGCCCTTTTTGGACAAGGGCATCATTGTCAACGTTTTGCCGCTTTTCATGTGCTTTAAAGGCGATTCGTATCTACCTCCTGAAATCTGTTTCCTGCAATTCTGCCTTGATTTCAAATCCTCTTCTTTGCCTTCCCTCAATATATTTGTGGACGAGAGTTATCATTAATAACTCTGCAGGTTTGTGAATTGCAGTGCCCTGAACCTCCATTTTACAACTCGTTTTTATGGGAGCTGGCCGCAAAATCGCAGAATGGCTTCAGGCCCTGTTCTGGTTCCGGGGGTCAGGGTGAGCCTGTGGTTAATTCTTCTTTCTGATGGGAGAATAGAGTGACCTGTGCCTGTCCCAACACCAAGAGCTAGTCTCTCGTTGGTTCCACGTCTTCCCGTTTATCCTCAGGACAAATTGCAACCTGTATGGAACAGGAGGTTAAAGGTGCTGATGCTCCAAGTAGGGAGCTTGCTAGTAAAGCGGCTGGAATGGCAAACCCGGGCACAAGGAGTTGAGAAATGAGGTGCGTTTTAGAAACCTTTCCCCATCACACGGTGTACCATCTTCTGGGTTTCTCATGCATGTTTTTGATGTAGGAAGATGCCCTTGAACCTGGAGATTTGGGACCCATGCGATGGGTACCACGCAGTATTCCTTTAAAGGGTCTGCGTTTGCTCACCCAACCTCACCAAACCTCTCAGCCCCAAGAGTGTCCACCCTTATGTCTCATCCAGCTGTGCGTCTAGATATGGTCAATCCAGGTTGCATCACAGCCCCTGAACGCATTGTGTAAGAATTTCTCTCTCTTTCACTGTCTTTGTTTCATGGGTGTTTCAAAGTAATTTATTTTTATAATGGGGTTTAACTGCTTTTCACTGCTGTGTTTATGCCGCTTTACACCCACTTGACACACTAACAGACAGATATCAATACATAGGTTTTACGATTATTATTAGTCAGATATATTCTTGTGCGGTGAATAGGGCGTGCTGAGTCCAGTTCTCTGAGCAAGGAGTAGGTCTTGTCTATTACATATTGGGTTTATGGAACGGTATCTGAGCTAATTTGATACCCTTGTTTTATGTATCACCCCACCTCACCTTTCCCGTTAAGCAGCCATAGTGTGTTTTCTGCATGTGTGACTCTGTTCTGTTTTGTAATTCAGTTCAAGTGTAACGGTTTTTACATTCCCTCTATCAGTGATACCTTATGAGAAGTGTCCTTTTCTGTGTGACTTATTTCACTTAGAATCGTCGTACCTAAATCCACTCATCATGCTGCTACTAACCTTACGACATTGATTTCATGGCTGAGTGATATTCCATTGTACATAAGGACCACAACTTCTTTATCCATTTTTCTCTTTCCTGGGATATTTAAGGTGGAATGAAGTGGAGGTCCTGGTCAACAGAGCAGCCCTAAACTTTGGGGTGCTTGTGTCTTGCTGATTTTCAATTTTCCCAATTTATACCCCCATGAGTGGAAGTGCCCTATGCTCTCTAAGCTGTGTTTTTCAGATGTTTCAGGACTCACCGGACACTTCTCCGGAGTGGCTCTTGGCAATTTACATCCCGCCCATCAGTGTAGCAAGGCTCCCATTTCTCCATGGCCTGTCCTGCATTTCTGGTTTTGACACTTTTTTCAGCATGGGCCTTTTGACCGATGGGAAGCGAGACTTCTTTGTAGCGCTGATTTGCCTTTCCAGGTGGCTTGGTTGGCCAAAAAGGGCGTATGCGTTTTTTCCTGAATATATTCAGGAAAAAACGCATACGCCCTTTTTGGCCAAGGGCATCATTGTCAACGTTTTGCCGCTTTTCATGTGCTTTAAAGGCGATTCGTATCTACCTCCTGAAATCTGTTTCCTGCAATTCTGCCTTGATTTCAAATCCTCTTCTTTGCCTTCCCTCAATATATTTGTGGACGAGAGTTATCATTTATAACTCTGCAGGTTTGTGAATTGCAGTGCCCTGAACCTCCATTTTACAACTCGTTTTTATGGGAGCTGGCCGCAAAATCGCAGAATGGCTTCAGGCCCTGTTCTGGTTCCAGGGGGCAGGCTGAGCCTGTGGTTAATTCTTCTTTCTGATGGGAAAATAGAGTGACCTGTGCCTGTCTCAACACCAAGAGCTAGTCTCTCGTTGGTTCCACGTCTTCCCGTTTATCCTCAGGACAAATTGCAACCTGTATGGAACAGGAGGTTAAAGGTGCTGATGCTCCAAGTAGGGAGCTTGCTAGTAAAGCGGCTGGAATGGCGAACCCGGGCACAAGGAGATGAGAAATGAGGTGCGTTTTAGAAACCTTTCCCCATCACACGGTGTACCATCTTCTGGGTTTCTCATGCATGTTTTTGATGTAGGAAGATGCCCTTGAACCTGGAGATTTGGGACCCATGCGATGGGTACCACGCAGTATTCCTTTAAAGGGTCTGCGTTTGCTCACCCAACCTCACCAAACCTCTCAGCCCCAAGAGTGTCCACCCTTATGTCTCATCCAGCTGTGCGTCTAGATATGGTCAATCCAGGTTGCATCACAGCCCCTGAACGCATTGTGTAAGAATTTCTCTCTCTTTCACTGTCTTTGTTTCATGGGTGTTTCAAAGTAATTTATTTTTATAATGGGGTTTAGCTGCTTTTCACTGCTGTGTTTATGCCGCTTTACACCCACTTGACACACTAACAGACAGATATCAATACATAGGTTTTACGATTATTATTAGTCAGATATATTCTTGTGCGGTGAATAGGGTGTGTTGAGTCCAGTTCTCTGAGCAAGGAGTAGGTCTTGTCTATTACATATTGGGTTTATGGAACGGTATCTGAGCTAATTTGATACCCTTGTTTTATGTATCACCCCACCTCACCTTTCCCGTTAAGCAGCCATAGTGTGTTTTCTGCATGTGTGACTCTGTTCTGTTTTGTAATTCAGTTCAAGTGTAACGGTTTTTACATTCCCTCTATCAGTGATACCTTATGAGAAGTGTCCTTTTCTGTGTGACTTATTTCACTTAGAATCGTCGTACCTAAATCCACTCATCATGCTGCTACTAACCTTACGACATTGATTTCATGGCTGAGTGATATTCCATTGTACATAAGGACCACAATTTCTTTATCCATTTTTCTCTTTCCTGGGATATTTAAGGTGGAATGAAGTGGAGGTCCTGGTCAACAGAGCAGCCCTAAACTTTGGGGTGCTTGTGTCTTGCTGATTTTTAATTTTCCCAATTTATACCCCCATGAGTGGAAGTGCCCTATGCTCTCTAAGCTGTGTTTTTCAGATGTTTCAGGACTCACCGGACACTTCTCCAGAGTGGCTCTTGGCAATTTACATCCCGCCCATCAGTGTAGCAAGGCTCCCATTTCTCCATGGCCTGTCCTGCATTTCTGGTTTTGACACTTTTTTCAGCATGGCCCTTTTGACCGATGGGAAGCGAGACTTCTTTGTAGCGCTGATTTGCTTTTCCAGGTTCCTTGGTTGACCAAAAAGGGCGTATGCGTTTTTTCCTGAATATATTCAGGAAAAAACGCATACGCCCTTTTTGGCCAAGGGCATCATTGTCAACGTTTTGCCGCTTTTCATGTGCTTTAAAGGCGATTCGTATCTGCCTCCTGAAATCTGTTTCCTGCAATTCTGCCTTGATTTCAAATCCTCTTCTTTGCCTTCCCTCAATATATTTGTGGACGAGAGTTATCATTTATAACTCTGCAGGTTTGTGAATTGCAGTGCCCTGAACCTCCATTTTACAACTCGTTTTTATGGGAGCTGACGGCAAAATCGCAGAATGGCTTCAGGCCCTGTTCTGGTTCCGGGGGGCAGGCTGAGCCTGTGGTTAATTCTTCTTTCTGATGGGAAAATAGAGTGACCTGTGCCTGTCCCAACACCAAGAGCTAGTCTCTCGTTGGTTCCACGTCTTCCCGTTTATCCTCAGGACAAATTGCAACCTGTATGGAACAGGAGGTTAAAGGTGCTGATGCTCCAAGTAGGGAGCTTGCTAGTAAAGCAGCTGGAATGGCGAACCCGGGCACAAGGAGATGAGAAATGAGGTGCGTTTTAGAAACCTTTCCCCATCACACGGTGTACCATCTTCTGGGTTTCTCATGCATGTTTTTGATGTAGGAAGATGCCCTTGAACCTGGAGATTTGGGACCCATGCGATGGGTACCACGCAGTATTACTTTAAAGGGTCTGCGTTTGCTCACCCAACCTCACCAAACCTCTCAGCCCCAAGAGTGTCCACCCTTATGTCTCATCCAGCTGTGGGTCTAGATATGGTCAATCCAGGTTGCATCACAGCCCCTGAACGCATTGTGTAAGAATTTCTCTCTCTTTCACTGTCTTTGTTTCATGGGTGTTTCAAAGTAATTTATTTTTATAATGGGGTTTAGCTGCTTTTCACTGCTGTGTTTATGCCGCTTTACACCCACTTGACACACTAACAGACAGATATCAATACATAGGTTTTACGATTATTATTAGTCAGATATATTCTTGTGCGGTGAATAGGGTGTGTTGAGTCCAGTTCTCTGAGCAAGGAGTAGGTCTTGTCTATTACATATTGGGTTTATGGAACGGTATCTGAGCTAATTTGATACCCTTGTTTTATGTATCACCCCACCTCACCTTTCCCGTTAAGCAGCCATAGTGTGTTTTCTGCATGTGTGACTCTGTTCTGTTTTGTAATTCAGTTCAAGTGTAACGGTTTTTACATTCCCTCTATCAGTGATACCTTATGAGAAGTGTCCTTTTCTGTGTGACTTATTTCACTTAGAATCGTCGTACCTAAATCCACTCATCATGCTGCTACTAACCTTACGACATTGATTTCCTGGCTGAGTGATATTCCATTGTACATAAGGACCACAACTTCTTTATCCATTTTTCTCTTTCCTGGGATATTTAAGGTGGAATGAAGTGGAGGTCCTGGTCAACAGAGCAGCCCTAAACTTTGGGGTGCTTGTGTCTTGCTGATTTTTAATTTTCCCAATTTATACCCCCATGAGTGGAAGTGCCCTATGCTCTCTAAGCTGTGTTTTTCAGATGTTTCAGGACTCACCGGACACTTCTCCGGAGTGGCTCTTGGCAATTTACATCCCGCCCATCAGTGTAGCAAGGCTCCCATTTCTCCATGGCCTGTCCTGCATTTCTGGTTTTGACACTTTTTTCAGCATGGCCCTTTTGACCGATGGGAAGCGAGACTTCTTTGTAGCGCTGATTTGCCTTTCCAGGTGGCTTGGTTGGCCAAAAAGGGCGTATGCGTTTTTTCCTGAATATATTCAGGAAAAAACACATACGCCCTTTTTGGCCAAGGGCATCATTGTCAACGTTTTGCCGCTTTTCATGTGCTTTAAAGGCGATTCGTATCTACCTCCTGAAATCTGTTTCCTGCAATTCTGGCTTGATTTCAAATCCTCTTCTTTGCCTTCCCTCAATATATTTGTGGACGGGAGTTATCATTTATAACTCTGCAGGTTTGTGAATTGCAGTGCCCTGAACCTCCATTTTACAACTCGTTTTTATGGGAGCTGGCCGCAAAATCGCAGAATGGCTTCAGGCCCTGTTCTGGTTCCGGGGGTCAGGCTGAGCCTGTGGTTAATTCTTCTTTCTGATGGGAAAATAGAGTGACCTGTGCCTGTCCCAACACCAAGAGCTAGTCTCTCGTTGGTTCCACGTCTTCCCGTTTATCCTCAGGACAAATTGCAACCTGCATGGAACAGGAGGTTAAAGGTGCTGATGCTCCAAGTAGGGAGCTTGCTAGTAAAGCGGCTGGAATGGCGAACCCGGGCACAAGGAGTTGAGAAATGAGGTGCGTTTTAGAAACCTTTCCCCATCACACGGTGTACCATCTTCTGGGTTTCTCATGCATGTTTTTGATGTAGGAAGATGCCCTTGAACCTGGAGATTTGGGACCCATGCGATGGGTACCACGCAGTATTCCTTTAAAGGGTCTGCGTTTGCTCACCCAACCTCACCAAACCTTTCAGCCCCAAGAGTGTCCACCCTTATGTCTCATCCAGCTGTGCGTCTAGATATGGTCAATCCAGGTTGCATCACAGCCCCTGAACGCATTGTGTAAGAATTTCTCTCTCTTTCACTGTCTTTGTTTCTTGGGTGTTTCAAAGTAATTTATTTTTATAATGGGGTTTAGCTGCTTTTCACTGCTGTGTTTATGCCGCTTTACACCCACTTGACACACTAACAGACAGATATCAATACATAGGTTTTACGATTATTATTAGTCAGATATATTCTTGTGCGGTGAATAGGGTGTGTTGAGTCCAGTTCTCTGAGCAAGGAGTAGGTCTTGTCTATTACATATTGGGTTTATGGAACGGTATCTGAGCTAATTTGATACCCTTGTTTTATGTATCACCCCACCTCACCTTTCCCGTTAAGCAGCCATAGTGTGTTTTCTGCATGTGTGACTCTGTTCTGTTTTGTAATTCAGTTCAAGTGTAACGGTTTTTACATTCCCTCTATCAGTGATACCTTATGAGAAGTGTCCTTTTCTGTGTGACTTATTTCACTTAGAATCGTCGTACCTAAATCCACTCATCATGCTGCTACTAACCTTACGACATTGATTTCATGGCTGAGTGATATTCCATTGTACATAAGGACCACAACTTCTTTATCCATTTTTCTCTTTCCTGGGATATTTAAGGTGGAATGAAGTGGAGGTCCTGGTCAACAGAGCAGCCCTAAACTTTGGGGTGCTTGTGTCTTGCTGATTTTTAATTTTCCCAATTTATACCCCCATGAGTGGAAGTTCCCTATGCTCTCTAAGCTATGTTTTTCAGATGTTTCAGGACTCACCGGACACTTCTCCAGAGTGGCTCTTGGCAATTTACATCCCGCCCATCAGTGTAGCAAGGCTCCCATTTCTCCATGGCCTGTCCTGCATTTCTGGTTTTGACACTTTTTTCAGCATGGCCCTTTTGACCGATGGGAAGCGAGACTTCTTTGTAGCGCTGATTTGCTTTTCCAGGTTCCTTGGTTGACCAAAAAGGGCGTATGCGTTTTTTCCTGAATATATTCAGGAAAAAACGCATACGCCCTTTTTGGCCAAGGGCATCATTGTCAACGTTTTGCCGCTTTTCATGTGCTTTAAAGGCGATTCGTATCTGCCTCCTGAAATCTGTTTCCTGCAATTCTGCCTTGATTTCAAATCCTCTTCTTTGCCTTCCATCAATATATTTGTGGACGAGAGTTATCATTTATAACTCTGCAGGTTTGTGAATTGCAGTGCCCTGAACCTCCATTTTACAACTCGTTTTTATGGGAGCTGACGGCAAAATCGCAGAATGGCTTCAGGCCCTGTTCTGGTTCCGGGGGGCAGGCTGAGCCTGTGGTTAATTCTTCTTTCTGATGGGAAAATAGAGTGACCTGTGCCTGTCCCAACACCAAGAGCTAGTCTCTCGTTGGTTCCACGTCTTCCGGTTTATCCTCAGGACAAATTGCAACCTGTATGGAACAGGAGGTTAAAGGTGCTGATGCTCCAAGTAGGGAGCTTGCTAGTAAAGCAGCTGGAATGGCGAACCCGGGCACAAGGAGATGAGAAATGAGGTGCGTTTTAGAAACCTTTCCCCATCACACGGTGTACCATCTTCTGGGTTTCTCATGCATGTTTTTGATGTAGGAAGATGCCCTTGAACCTGGAGATTTGGGACCCATGCGATGGGTACCACGCAGTATTCCTTTAAAGGGTCTGCGTTTGCTCACCCAACCTTACCAAACCTCTCAGCCCCAAGAGTGTCCACCCTTATGTCTCATCCAGCTGTGCGTCTAGATATGGTCAATCCAGGTTGCATCACAGCCCCTGAACGCATTGTGTAAGAATTTCTCTCTCTTTCACTGTCTTTGTTTCATGGGTGTTTCAAAGTAATTTATTTTTATAATGGGGTTTAGCTGCTTTTCACTGCTGTGTTTATGCCGCTTTACACCCACTTGACACACTAACAGAGAGATATCAATACATAGGTTTTACGATTATTATTAGTCAGATATATTCTTGTGCGGTGAATAGGACGTGTTGAGTCCAGTTCTCTGAGCAAGGAGTAGGTCTTGTCTATTACATATTGGGTTTATGGAACGGTATCTGAGCTAATTTGATACCCTTGTTTTATGTATCACCCCACCTCACCTTTCCCGTTAAGCAGCCATAGTGTGTTTTCTGCATGTGTGACTCTGTTCTGTTTTGTAATTCAGTTCAAGTGTAACGGTTTTTTCATTCCCTCTATCAGTGATACCTTATGAGAAGTGTCCTTTTCTGTGTGACTTATTTCACTTAGAATCGTCGTACCTAAATCCACTCATCATGCTGCTACTAACCTTACGACATTGATTTCATGGCTGAGTGATATTCCATTGTACATAAGGACCACAACTTCTTTATCCATTTTTCTCTTTCCTGGGATATTTAAGGTGGAATGAAGTGGAGGTCCTGGTCAACAGAGCAGCCCTAAACTTTGGGGTGCTTGTGTCTTGCTGATTTTCAATTTTCCCAATTTATACCCCCATGAGTGGAAGTGCCCTATGCTCTCTAAGCTGTGTTTTTCAGATGTTTCAGGACTCACCGGACACTTCTCCGGAGTGGCTCTTGGCAATTTACATCCCGCCCATCAGTGTAGCAAGGCTCCCATTTCTCCATGGCCTGTCCTGCATTTCTGGTTTTGACACTTTTTTCAGCATGGCCCTTTTGACCGATGGGAAGCGAGACTTCTTTGTAGCGCTGATTTGCCTTTCCAGGGTGCTTGGTTGGCCAAAAAGGGCGTATGCGTTTTTTCCTGAATATATTCAGGAAAAAACGCATACGCCCTTTTTGGCCAAGGGCATCATTGTCAACGTTTTGCCGCTTTTCATGTGCTTTAAAGGCGATTCGTATCTGCCTCCTGAAATCTGTTTCCTGCAATTCTGCCTTGATTTCAAATCCTCTTCTTTGCCTTCCCTCAATATATTTGTGGACGACAGTTATCATTTATAACTCTGCAGGTTTGTGAATTGCAGTGCCCTGAACCTCCATTTTACAACTCGTTTTTATGGGAGCTGGCCGCAAAATCGCAGAATGGCTTCAGGCCCTGTTCTGGTTCCGGGGGTCAGGCTGAGCCTGTGGTTAATTCTTCTTTCTGATGGGAAAATAGAGTGACCTGTGCCTGTCCCAACACCAAGAGCTAGTCTCTCGTTGGTTCCACGTCTTCCCGTTTATCCTCAGGACAAATTGCAACCCGCATGGAACAGGAGGTTAAAGGTGCTGATGCTCCAAGTAGGGAGCTTGCTAGTAAAGCGGCTGGAATGGCGAACCCGGGCACAAGGAGTTGAGAAATGAGGTGCGTTTTAGAAACCTTTCCCCATCACACGGTGTACCATCTTCTGGGTTTCTCATGCATGTTTTTGATGTAGGAAGATGCCCTTGAACCTGGAGATTTGGGACCCATGCGATGGGTACCACGCAGTATTCCTTTAAAGGGTCTGCGTTTGCTCACCCAACCTCACCAAACCTCTCAGCCCCAAGAGTGTCCACCCTTATGTCTCATCCAGCTGTGCGTCTAGATATGGTCAATCCAGGTTGCATCACAGCCCCTGAACGCATTGTGTAAGAATTTCTCTCTCTTTCACTGTCTTTGTTTCATGGGTGTTTCAAAGTAATTTATTTTTATAATAGGGTTTAGCTGCTTTTCACTGCTGTGTTTATGCCGCTTTACACCCACTTGACACACTAACAGAGAGATATCAATACATAGGTTTTACGATTATTATTAGTCCGATATATTCTTGTGCGGTGAATAGGGCGTGTTGAGTCCAGTTCTCTGAGCAAGGAGTAGGTCTTGTCTATTACATATTGGGTTTATGGAACGGTATCTGAGCTAATTTGATACCCTTGTTTTATGTATCACCCCACCTCACCTTTCCCGTTAAGCAGCCATAGTGTGTTTTCTGCATGTGTGACTCTGTTCTGTTTTGTAATTCAGTTCAAGTGTAACGGTTTTTACATTCCCTCTATCAGTGATACCTTATGAGAAGTGTCCTTTTCTGTGTGACTTATTTCACTTAGAATCGTTGTACCTAAATCCTCTCATCATGCTGCTACTAACCTTACGACATTGATTTCATGGCTGAGTGATATTCCATTGTACATAAGGATCACAACTTCTTTATCCATTTTTCTCTTTCCTGGGATATTTAAGGTGGAATGAAGTGGAGGTCCTGGTCAACAGAGCAGCCCTAAACTTTGGGGTGCTTGTGTCTTGCTGATTTTTAATTTTCCCAATTTATACCCCCATGAGTGGAAGTGCCCTATGCTCTCTAAGCTGTGTTTTTCAGATGTTTCAGGACTCACCGGACACTTCTCCGGAGTGGCTCTTGGCAATTTACATCCCGCCCATCAGTGTAGCAAGGCTCCCATTTCTCCATGGCCTGTCCTGCATTTCTGGTTTTGACACTTTTTTCAGCATGACCCTTTTGACCGATGGGAAGCGAGACTTCTTTGTAGCGCTGATTTGCCTTTCCAGGTTGCTTGGTTGGCCACAAAGGGCGTATGCGTTTTTTCCTGAATATATTCAGGAAAAAAC
This sequence comes from Balaenoptera borealis, assembly GCF_965194805.1. Classification (NCBI taxonomy): domain Eukaryota; kingdom Metazoa; phylum Chordata; class Mammalia; order Artiodactyla; family Balaenopteridae; genus Balaenoptera; species Balaenoptera borealis. The sequence continues at coordinate 850,754 of NW_028123901.1, read as the reverse complement.
GCATACGCCCTTTTTGGCCAAGGGCATCATTGTCAACGTTTTGCCGCTTTTCATGTGCTTTAAAGGCGATTCGTATCTACCTCCTGAAATCTGTTTCCTGCAATTCTGCCTTGATTTCAAATCCTCTTCTTTGCCTTCCCTCAATATATTTGTGGACGAGAGTTATCATTAATAACTCTGCAGGTTTGTGAATTGCAGTGCCCTGAACCTCCATTTTACAACTCGTTTTTATGGGAGCTGGCCGCAAAATCGCAGAATGGCTTCAGGCCCTGTTCTGGTTCCGGGGGTCAGGGTGAGCCTGTGGTTAATTCTTCTTTCTGATGGGAGAATAGAGTGACCTGTGCCTGTCCCAACACCAAGAGCTAGTCTCTCGTTGGTTCCACGTCTTCCCGTTTATCCTCAGGACAAATTGCAACCTGTATGGAACAGGAGGTTAAAGGTGCTGATGCTCCAAGTAGGGAGCTTGCTAGTAAAGCGGCTGGAATGGCAAACCCGGGCACAAGGAGTTGAGAAATGAGGTGCGTTTTAGAAACCTTTCCCCATCACACGGTGTACCATCTTCTGGGTTTCTCATGCATGTTTTTGATGTAGGAAGATGCCCTTGAACCTGGAGATTTGGGACCCATGCGATGGGTACCACGCAGTATTCCTTTAAAGGGTCTGCGTTTGCTCACCCAACCTCACCAAACCTCTCAGCCCCAAGAGTGTCCACCCTTATGTCTCATCCAGCTGTGCGTCTAGATATGGTCAATCCAGGTTGCATCACAGCCCCTGAACGCATTGTGTAAGAATTTCTCTCTCTTTCACTGTCTTTGTTTCATGGGTGTTTCAAAGTAATTTATTTTTATAATGGGGTTTAACTGCTTTTCACTGCTGTGTTTATGCCGCTTTACACCCACTTGACACACTAACAGACAGATATCAATACATAGGTTTTACGATTATTATTAGTCAGATATATTCTTGTGCGGTGAATAGGGCGTGCTGAGTCCAGTTCTCTGAGCAAGGAGTAGGTCTTGTCTATTACATATTGGGTTTATGGAACGGTATCTGAGCTAATTTGATACCCTTGTTTTATGTATCACCCCACCTCACCTTTCCCGTTAAGCAGCCATAGTGTGTTTTCTGCATGTGTGACTCTGTTCTGTTTTGTAATTCAGTTCAAGTGTAACGGTTTTTACATTCCCTCTATCAGTGATACCTTATGAGAAGTGTCCTTTTCTGTGTGACTTATTTCACTTAGAATCGTCGTACCTAAATCCACTCATCATGCTGCTACTAACCTTACGACATTGATTTCATGGCTGAGTGATATTCCATTGTACATAAGGACCACAACTTCTTTATCCATTTTTCTCTTTCCTGGGATATTTAAGGTGGAATGAAGTGGAGGTCCTGGTCAACAGAGCAGCCCTAAACTTTGGGGTGCTTGTGTCTTGCTGATTTTCAATTTTCCCAATTTATACCCCCATGAGTGGAAGTGCCCTATGCTCTCTAAGCTGTGTTTTCCAGATGTTTCAGGACTCACCGGACACTTCTCCGGAGTGGCTCTTGGCAATTTACATCCCGCCCATCAGTGTAGCAAGGCTCCCATTTCTCCATGGCCTGTCCTGCATTTCTGGTTTTGACACTTTTTTCAGCATGGCTCTTTTGACCGATGGGAAGCGAGACTTCTTTGTAGCGCTGATTTGCCTTTCCAGGTTGCTTGGTTGGCCAAAAAGGGCGTATGCGTTTTTTCCTGAATATATTCAGGAAAAAACGCATACGCCCTTTTTGGCCAAGGGCATCATTGTCAACGTTTTGCCGCTTTTCATGTGCTTTAAAGGCGATTCGTATCTACCTCCTGAAATCTGTTTCCTGCAATTCTGCCTTGATTTCAAATCCTCTTCTTTGCCTTCCCTCAATATATTTGTGGACGACAGTTATCATTTATAACTCTGCAGGTTTGTGAATTGCAGTGCCCTGAACCTCCATTTTACAACTCGTTTTTATGGGAGCTGGCCGCAAAATCGCAGAATGGCTTCAGGCCCTGTTCTGGTTCCGGGGGTCAGGCTGAGCCTGTGGTTAATTCTTCTTTCTGATGGGAAAATAGAGTGACCTGTGCCTGTCCCAACACCAAGAGCTAGTCTCTCGTTGGTTCCACGTCTTCCCGTTTATCCTCAGGACAAATTGCAACCCGCATGGAACAGGAGGTTAAAGGTGCTGATGCTCCAAGTAGGGAGTTTGCTAGTAAAGCGGCTGGAATGGCGAACCCGGGCACAAGGAGTTGAGAAATGAGGTGCGTTTTAGAAACCTTTCCCCATCACACGGTGTACCATCTTCTGGGTTTCTCATGCATGTTTTTGATGTAGGAAGATGCCCTTGAACCTGGAGATTTGGGACCCATGCGATGGGTACCACGCAGTATTCCTTTAAAGGGTCTGCGTTTGTTCACCCAACCTCACCAAACCTCTCAGCCCCAAGAGTGTCCACCCTTATGTCTCATCCAGCTGTGCGTCTAGATATGGTCAATCCAGGTTGCATCACAGCCCCTGAACGCATTGTGTAAGAATTTCTCTCTCTTTCACTGTCTTTGTTTCATGGGTGTTTCAAAGTAATTTATTTTTATAATGGGGTTTAGCTGCTTTTCACTGCTGTGTTTATGCCGCTTTACACCCACTTGACACACTAACAGAGAGATATCAATACATAGGTTTTACGATTATTATTAGTCAGATATATTCTTGTGCGGTGAATAGGGCGTGCTGAGTCCAGTTCTCTGAGCAAGGAGTAGGTCTTGTCTATTACATATTGGGTTTATGGAACGGTATCTGAGCTAATTTGATACCCTTGTTTTATGTATCACCCCACCTCATCTTTCCCGTTAAGCAGCCATAGTGTGTTTTCTGCATGTGTGACTCTGTTCTGTTTTGTAATTCAGTTCAAGTGTAACGGTTTTTACATTCCCTCTATCAGTGATACCTTATGAGAAGTGTCCTTTTCTGTGTGACTTATTTCACTTAGAATCGTCATACCTAAATCCACTCATCATGCTGCTACTAACCTTACGACATTGATTTCCTGGCTGAGTGATATTCCATTGTACATAAGGACCACAACTTCTTTATCCATTTTTCTCTTTCCTGGGATATTTAAGGTGGAATGAAGTGGAGGTCCTGGTCAACAGAGCAGCCCTAAACTTTGGGGTGCTTGTGTCTTGCTGATTTTTAATTTTCCCAATTTATACCCCCATGAGTGGAAGTGCCCTATGCTCTCTAAGCTGTGTTTTTCAGATGTTTCAGGACTCACCGGACACTTCTCCGGAGTGGCTCTTGGCAATTTACATCCCGCCCATCAGTGTAGCAAGGCTCCCATTTCTCCATGGCCTGTCCTGCATTTCTGGTTTTGACACTTTTTTCAGCATGGCCCTTTTGACCGATGGGAAGCGAGACTTCTTTGTAGCGCTGATTTGCCTTTCCAGGTGGCTTGGTTGGCCAAAAAGGGCGTATGCGTTTTTTCCTGAATATATTCAGGAAAAAACACATACGCCCTTTTTGGCCAAGGGCATCATTGTCAACGTTTTGCCGCTTTTCATGTGCTTTAAAGGCGATTCGTATCTACCTCCTGAAATCTGTTTCCTGCAATTCTGCCTTGATTTCAAATCCTCTTCTTTGCCTTCCCTCAATATATTTGTGGACGGGAGTTATCATTTATAACTCTGCAGGTTTGTGAATTGCAGAGCCCTGAACCTCCATTTTACAACTCGTTTTTATGGGAGCTGGCCGCAAAATCGCAGAATGGCTTCAGGCCCTGTTCTGGTTCCGGGGGTCAGGCTGAGCCTGTGGTTAATTCTTCTTTCTGATGGGAAAATAGAGTGACCTGTGCCTGTCCCAACACCAAGAGCTAGTCTCTCGTTGGTTCCACGTCTTCCCGTTTATCCTCATGAGAAATTGCAACCTGCATGGAACAGGAGGTTAAAGGTGCTGATGCTCCAAGTAGGGAGTTTGCTAGTAAAGCGGCTGGAATGGCGAACCCGGGCACAAGGAGTTGAGAAATGAGGTGCGTTTTAGAAACCTTTCCCCATCACACGGTGTACCATCTTCTGGGTTTCTCATGCATGTTTTTGATGTAGGAAGATGCCCTTGAACCTGGAGATTTGGGACCCATGCGATGGGTACCACGCAGTATTCCTTTAAAGGGTCTGCGTTTGCTCACCCAACCTCACCAAACCTCTCAGCCCCAAGAGTGTCCACCCTTATGTCTCATCCAGCTGTGCGTCTAGATATGGTCAATCCAGGTTGCATCACAGCCCCTGAACGCATTGTGTAAGAATTTCTCTCTCTTTCACTGTCTTTGTTTCATGGGTGTTTCAAAGTAATTTATTTTTATAATGGGGTTTAGCTGCTTTTCACTGCTGTGTTTATGCCGCTTTACACCCACTTGACACACTAACAGAGAGATATCAATACATAGGTTTTACGATTATTATTAGTCAGATATATTCTTGTGCGGTGAATAGGGCGTGTTGAGTCCAGTTCTCTGAGCAAGGAGTAGGTCTTGTCTATTACATATTGGGTTTATGGAACGGTATCTGAGCTAATTTGATACCCTTGTTTTATGTATCACCCCACCTCACCTTTCCCGTTAAGCAGCCATAGTGTGTTTTCTGCATGTGTGACTCTGTTCTGTTTTGTAATTCAGTTCAAGTGTAACGGTTTTTACATTCCCTCTATCAGTGATACCTTATGAGAAGTGTCCTTTTCTGTGTGACTTATTTCACTTAGAATCGTTGTACCTAAATCCTCTCATCATGCTGCTACTAACCTTACGACATTGATTTCATGGCTGAGTGATATTCCATTGTACATAAGGATCACAACTTCTTTATCCATTTTTCTCTTTCCTGGGATATTTAAGGTGGAATGAAGTGGAGGTCCTGGTCAACAGAGCAGCCCTAAACTTTGGGGTGCTTGTGTCTTGCTGATTTTTAATTTTCCCAATTTATACCCCCATGAGTGGAAGTGCCCTATGCTCTCTAAGCTGTGTTTTTCAGATGTTTCAGGACTCACCGGACACTTCTCCGGAGTGGCTCTTGGCAATTTACATCCCGCCCATCAGTGTAGCAAGGCTCCCATTTCTCCATGGCCTGTCCTGCATTTCTGGTTTTGACACTTTTTTCAGCATGACCCTTTTGACCGATGGGAAGCGAGACTTCTTTGTAGCGCTGATTTGCCTTTCCAGGTTGCTTGGTTGGCCACAAAGGGCGTATGCGTTTTTTCCTGAATATATTCAGGAAAAAACGCATACGCCCTTTTTGGCCAAGGGCATCATTGTCAACGTTTTGCCGCTTTTCATGTGCTTTAAAGGCGATTCGTATCTACCTCCTGAAATCTGTTTCCTGCAATTCTGCCTTGATTTCAAATCCTCTTCTTTGCCTTCCCTCAATATATTTGTGGACGAGAGTTATCATTAATAACTCTGCAGGTTTGTGAATTGCAGTGCCCTGAACCTCCATTTTACAACTCGTTTTTATGGGAGCTGGCCGCAAAATCGCAGAATGGCTTCAGGCCCTGTTCTGGTTCCGGGGGTCAGGGTGAGCCTGTGGTTAATTCTTCTTTCTGATGGGAGAATAGAGTGACCTGTGCCTGTCCCAACACCAAGAGCTAGTCTCTCGTTGGTTCCACGTCTTCCCGTTTATCCTCAGGACAAATTGCAACCTGTATGGAACAGGAGGTTAAAGGTGCTGATGCTCCAAGTAGGGAGCTTGCTAGTAAAGCGGCTGGAATGGCAAACCCGGGCACAAGGAGTTGAGAAATGAGGTGCGTTTTAGAAACCTTTCCCCATCACACGGTGTACCATCTTCTGGGTTTCTCATGCATGTTTTTGATGTAGGAAGATGCCCTTGAACCTGGAGATTTGGGACCCATGCGATGGGTACCACGCAGTATTCCTTTAAAGGGTCTGCGTTTGCTCACCCAACCTCACCAAACCTCTCAGCCCCAAGAGTGTCCACCCTTATGTCTCATCCAGCTGTGCGTCTAGATATGGTCAATCCAGGTTGCATCACAGCCCCTGAACGCATTGTGTAAGAATTTCTCTCTCTTTCACTGTCTTTGTTTCATGGGTGTTTCAAAGTAATTTATTTTTATAATGGGGTTTAGCTGCTTTTCACTGCTGTGTTTATGCCGCTTTACACCCACTTGACACACTAACAGAGAGATATCAATACATAGGTTTTACGATTATTATTAGTCAGATATATTCTTGTGCGGTGAATAGGGCGTGTTGAGTCCAGTTCTCTGAGCAAGGAGTAGGTCTTGTCTATTACATATTGGGTTTATGGAACGGTATCTGAGCTAATTTGATACCCTTGTTTTATGTATCACCCCACCTCACCTTTCCCGTTAAGCAGCCATAGTGTGTTTTCTGCATGTGTGACTCTGTTCTGTTTTGTAATTCAGTTCAAGTGTAACGGTTTTTACATTCCCTCTATCAGTGATACCTTATGAGAAGTGTCCTTTTCTGTGTGACTTATTTCACTTAGAATCGTTGTACCTAAATCCTCTCATCATGCTGCTACTAACCTTACGACATTGATTTCATGGCTGAGTGATATTCCATTGTACATAAGGATCACAACTTCTTTATCCATTTTTCTCTTTCCTGGGATATTTAAGGTGGAATGAAGTGGAGGTCCTGGTCAACAGAGCAGCCCTAAACTTTGGGGTGCTTGTGTCTTGCTGATTTTTAATTTTCCCAATTTATACCCCCATGAGTGGAAGTGCCCTATGCTCTCTAAGCTGTGTTTTTCAGATGTTTCAGGACTCACCGGACACTTCTCCGGAGTGGCTCTTGGCAATTTACATCCCGCCCATCAGTGTAGCAAGGCTCCCATTTCTCCATGGCCTGTCCTGCATTTCTGGTTTTGACACTTTTTTCAGCATGACCCTTTTGACCGATGGGAAGCGAGACTTCTTTGTAGCGCTGATTTGCCTTTCCAGGTTGCTTGGTTGGCCACAAAGGGCGTATGCGTTTTTTCCTGAATATATTCAGGAAAAAACGCATACGCCCTTTTTGGCCAAGGGCATCATTGTCAACGTTTTGCCGCTTTTCATGTGCTTTAAAGGCGATTCGTATCTACCTCCTGAAATCTGTTTCCTGCAATTCTGCCTTGATTTCAAATCCTCTTCTTTGCCTTCCCTCAATATATTTGTGGACGAGAGTTATCATTAATAACTCTGCAGGTTTGTGAATTGCAGTGCCCTGAACCTCCATTTTACAACTCGTTTTTATGGGAGCTGGCCGCAAAATCGCAGAATGGCTTCAGGCCCTGTTCTGGTTCCGGGGGTCAGGGTGAGCCTGTGGTTAATTCTTCTTTCTGATGGGAGAATAGAGTGACCTGTGCCTGTCCCAACACCAAGAGCTAGTCTCTCGTTGGTTCCACGTCTTCCCGTTTATCCTCAGGACAAATTGCAACCTGTATGGAACAGGAGGTTAAAGGTGCTGATGCTCCAAGTAGGGAGCTTGCTAGTAAAGCGGCTGGAATGGCAAACCCGGGCACAAGGAGTTGAGAAATGAGGTGCGTTTTAGAAACCTTTCCCCATCACACGGTGTACCATCTTCTGGGTTTCTCATGCATGTTTTTGATGTAGGAAGATGCCCTTGAACCTGGAGATTTGGGACCCATGCGATGGGTACCACGCAGTATTCCTTTAAAGGGTCTGCGTTTGCTCACCCAACCTCACCAAACCTCTCAGCCCCAAGAGTGTCCACCCTTATGTCTCATCCAGCTGTGCGTCTAGATATGGTCAATCCAGGTTGCATCACAGCCCCTGAACGCATTGTGTAAGAATTTCTCTCTCTTTCACTGTCTTTGTTTCATGGGTGTTTCAAAGTAATTTATTTTTATAATGGGGTTTAGCTGCTTTTCACTGCTGTGTTTATGCCGCTTTACACCCACTTGACACACTAACAGAGAGATATCAATACATAGGTTTTACGATTATTATTAGTCAGATATATTCTTGTGCGGTGAATAGGGCGTGCTGAGTCCAGTTCTCTGAGCAAGGAGTAGGTCTTGTCTATTACATATTGGGTTTATGGAACGGTATCTGAGCTAATTTGATACCCTTGTTTTATGTATCACCCCACCTCACCTTTCCCGTTAAGCAGCCATAGTGTGTTTTCTGCATGTGTGACTCTGTTCTGTTTTGTAATTCAGTTCAAGTGTAACGGTTTTTACATTCCCTCTATCAGTGATACCTTATGAGAAGTGTCCTTTTCTGTGTGACTTATTTCACTTAGAATCGTCGTACCTAAATCCACTCATCATGCTGCTACTAACCTTACGACATTGATTTCATGGCTGAGTGATATTCCATTGTACATAAGGACCACAACTTCTTTATCCATTTTTCTCTTTCCTGGGATATTTAAGGTGGAATGAAGTGGAGGTCCTGGTCAACAGAGCAGCCCTAAACTTTGGGGTGCTTGTGTCTTGCTGATTTTCAATTTTCCCAATTTATACCCCCATGAGTGGAAGTGCCCTATGCTCTCTAAGCTGTGTTTTTCAGATGTTTCAGGACTCACCGGACACTTCTCCGGAGTGGCTCTTGGCAATTTACATCCCGCCCATCAGTGTAGCAAGGCTCCCATTTCTCCATGGCCTGTCCTGCATTTCTGGTTTTGACACTTTTTTCAGCATGGCCCTTTTGACCGATGGGAAGCGAGACTTCTTTGTAGCGCTGATTTGCCTTTCCAGGTTGCTTGGTTGGCCAAAAAGGGCGTATGCGTTTTTTCCTGAATATATTCAGGAAAAAACGCATACGCCCTTTTTGGCCAAGGGCATCATTGTCAACGTTTTGCCGCTTTTCATGTGCTTTAAAGGCGATTCGTATCTACCTCCTGAAATCTGTTTCCTGCAATTCTGCCTTGATTTCAAATCCTCTTCTTTGCCTTCCCTCAATATATTTGTGGACGACAGTTATCATTTATAACTCTGCAGGTTTGTGAATTGCAGTGCCCTGAACCTCCATTTTACAACTCGTTTTTATGGGAGCTGGCCGCAAAATCGCAGAATGGCTTCAGGCCCTGTTCTGGTTCCGGGGGTCAGGCTGAGCCTGTGGTTAATTCTTCTTTCTGATGGGAAAATAGAGTGACCTGTGCCTGTCCCAACACCAAGAGCTAGTCTCTCGTTGGTTCCACGTCTTCCCGTTTATCCTCATGAGAAATTGCAACCTGCATGGAACAGGAGGTTAAAGGTGCTGATGCTCCAAGTAGGGAGTTTGCTAGTAAAGCGGCTGGAATGGCGAACCCGGGCACAAGGAGTTGAGAAATGAGGTGCGTTTTAGAAACCTTTCCCCATCACACGGTGTACCATCTTCTGGGTTTCTCATGCATGTTTTTGATGTAGGAAGATGCCCTTGAACCTGGAGATTTGGGACCCATGCGATGGGTACCACGCAGTATTCCTTTAAAGGGTCTGCGTTTGTACACCCAACCTCACCAAACCTCTCAGCCCCAAGAGTGTCCACCCTTATGTCTCATCCAGCTGTGCGTCTAGATATGGTCAATCCAGGTTGCATCACAGCCCCTGAACGCATTGTGTAAGAATTTCTCTCTCTTTCACTGTCTTTGTTTCATGGGTGTTTCAAAGTAATTTATTTTTATAATGGGGTTTAGCTGCTTTTCACTGCTGTGTTTATGCCGCTTTACACCCACTTGACACACTAACAGAGAGATATCAATACATAGGTTTTACGATTATTATTAGTCAGATATATTCTTGTGCGGTGAATAGGGCGTGCTGAGTCCAGTTCTCTGAGCAAGGAGTAGGTCTTGTCTATTACATATTGGGTTTATGGAACGGTATCTGAGCTAATTTGATACCCTTGTTTTATGTATCACCCCACCTCATCTTTCCCGTTAAGCAGCCATAGTGTGTTTTCTGCATGTGTGACTCTGTTCTGTTTTGTAATTCAGTTCAAGTGTAACGGTTTTTACATTCCCTCTATCAGTGATACCTTATGAGAAGTGTCCTTTTCTGTGTGACTTATTTCACTTAGAATCGTCATACCTAAATCCACTCATCATGCTGCTACTAACCTTACGACATTGATTTCCTGGCTGAGTGATATTCCATTGTACATAAGGACCACAACTTCTTTATCCATTTTTCTCTTTCCTGGGATATTTAAGGTGGAATGAAGTGGAGGTCCTGGTCAACAGAGCAGCCCTAAACTTTGGGGTGCTTGTGTCTTGCTGATTTTTAATTTTCCCAATTTATACCCCCATGAGTGGAAGTGCCCTATGCTCTCTAAGCTGTGTTTTTCAGATGTTTCAGGACTCACCGGACACTTCTCCGGAGTGGCTCTTGGCAATTTACATCCCGCCCATCAGTGTAGCAAGGCTCCCATTTCTCCATGGCCTGTCCTGCATTTCTGGTTTTGACACTTTTTTCAGCATGGCCCTTTTGACCGATGGGAAGCGAGACTTCTTTGTAGCGCTGATTTGCCTTTCCAGGTGGCTTGGTTGGCCAAAAAGGGCGTATGCGTTTTTTCCTGAATATATTCAGGAAAAAACACATACGCCCTTTTTGGCCAAGGGCATCATTGTCAACGTTTTGCCGCTTTTCATGTGCTTTAAAGGCGATTCGAATCTACCTCCTGAAATCTGTTTCCTGCAATTCTGCCTTGATTTCAAATCCTCTTCTTTGCCTTCCCTCAATATATTTGTGGACGGGAGTTATCATTTATAACTCTGCAGGTTTGTGAATTGCAGAGCCCTGAACCTCCATTTTACAACTCGTTTTTATGGGAGCTGGCCGCAAAATCGCAGAATGGCTTCAGGCCCTGTTCTGGTTCCGGGGGTCAGGCTGAGCCTGTGGTTAATTCTTCTTTCTGATGGGAAAATAGAGTGACCTGTGCCTGTCCCAACACCAAGAGCTAGTCTCTCGTTGGTTCCACGTCTTCCCGTTTATCCTCATGAGAAATTGCAACCTGCATGGAACAGGAGGTTAAAGGTGCTGATGCTCCAAGTAGGGAGTTTGCTAGTAAAGCGGCTGGAATGGCGAACCCGGGCACAAGGAGTTGAGAAATGAGGTGCGTTTTAGAAACCTTTCCCCATCACACGGTGTACCATCTTCTGGGTTTCTCATGCATGTTTTTGATGTAGGAAGATGCCCTTGAACCTGGAGATTTGGGACCCATGCGATGGGTACCACGCAGTATTCCTTTAAAGGGTCTGCGTTTGCTCACCCAACCTCACCAAACCTCTCAGCCCCAAGAGTGTCCACCCTTATGTCTCATCCAGCTGTGCGTCTAGATATGGTCAATCCAGGTTGCATCACAGCCCCTGAACGCATTGTGTAAGAATTTCTCTCTCTTTCACTGTCTTTGTTTCATGGGTGTTTCAAAGTAATTTATTTTTATAATGGGGTTTAGCTGCTTTTCACTGCTGTGTTTATGCCGCTTTACACCCACTTGACACACTAACAGAGAGATATCAATACATAGGTTTTACGATTATTATTAGTCAGATATATTCTTGTGCGGTGAATAGGGCGTGTTGAGTCCAGTTCTCTGAGCAAGGAGTAGGTCTTGTCTATTACATATTGGGTTTATGGAACGGTATCTGAGCTAATTTGATACCCTTGTTTTATGTATCACCCCACCTCATCTTTCCCGTTAAGCAGCCATAGTGTGTTTTCTGCATGTGTGACTCTGTTCTGTTTTGTAATTCAGTTCAAGTGTAACGGTTTTTACATTCCCTCTATCAGTGATACCTTATGAGAAGTGTCCTTTTCTGTGTGACTTATTTCACTTAGAATCGTCATACCTAAATCCACTCATCATGCTGCTACTAACCTTACGACATTGATTTCCTGGCTGAGTGATATTCCATTGTACATAAGGACCACAACTTCTTTATCCATTTTTCTCTTTCCTGGGATATTTAAGGTGGAATGAAGTGGAGGTCCTGGTCAACAGAGCAGCCCTAAACTTTGGGGTGCTTGTGTCTTGCTGATTTTTAATTTTCCCAATTTATACCCCCATGAGTGGAAGTGCCCTATGCTCTCTAAGCTGTGTTTTTCAGATGTTTCAGGACTCACCGGACACTTCTCCGGAGTGGCTCTTGGCAATTTACATCCCGCCCATCAGTGTAGCAAGGCTCCCATTTCTCCATGGCCTGTCCTGCATTTCTGGTTTTGACACTTTTTTCAGCATGGCCCTTTTGACCGATGGGAAGCGAGACTTCTTTGTAGCGCTGATTTGCCTTTCCAGGTGGCTTGGTTGGCCAAAAAGGGCGTATGCGTTTTTTCCTGAATATATTCAGGAAAAAACACATACGCCCTTTTTGGCCAAGGGCATCATTGTCAACGTTTTGCCGCTTTTCATGTGCTTTAAAGGCGATTCGTATCTACCTCCTGAAATCTGTTTCCTGCAATTCTGCCTTGATTTCAAATCCTCTTCTTTGCCTTCCCTCAATATATTTGTGGACGGGAGTTATCATTTATAACTCTGCAGGTTTGTGAATTGCAGAGCCCTGAACCTCCATTTTACAACTCGTTTTTATGGGAGCTGGCCGCAAAATCGCAGAATGGCTTCAGGCCCTGTTCTGGTTCCGGGGGTCAGGCTGAGCCTGTGGTTAATTCTTCTTTCTGATGGGAAAATAGAGTGACCTGTGCCTGTCCCAACACCAAGAGCTAGTCTCTCGTTGGTTCCACGTCTTCCCGTTTATCCTCATGAGAAATTGCAACCTGCATGGAACAGGAGGTTAAAGGTGCTGATGCTCCAAGTAGGGAGTTTGCTAGTAAAGCGGCTGGAATGGCGAACCCGGGCACAAGGAGTTGAGAAATGAGGTGCGTTTTAGAAACCTTTCCCCATCACACGGTGTACCATCTTCTGGGTTTCTCATGCATGTTTTTGATGTAGGAAGATGCCCTTGAACCTGGAGATTTGGGACCCATGCGATGGGTACCACGCAGTATTCCTTTAAAGGGTCTGCGTTTGCTCACCCAACCTCACCAAACCTCTCAGCCCCAAGAGTGTCCACCCTTATGTCTCATCCAGCTGTGCGTCTAGATATGGTCAATCCAGGTTGCATCACAGCCCCTGAACGCATTGTGTAAGAATTTCTCTCTCTTTCACTGTCTTTGTTTCATGGGTGTTTCAAAGTAATTTATTTTTATAATGGGGTTTAGCTGCTTTTCACTGCTGTGTTTATGCCGCTTTACACCCACTTGACACACTAACAGAGAGATATCAATACATAGGTTTTACGATTATTATTAGTCAGATATATTCTTGTGCGGTGAATAGGGCGTGTTGAGTCCAGTTCTCTGAGCAAGGAGTAGGTCTTGTCTATTACATATTGGGTTTATGGAACGGTATCTGAGCTAATTTGATACCCTTGTTTTATGTATCACCCCACCTCACCTTTCCCGTTAAGCAGCCATAGTGTGTTTTCTGCATGTGTGACTCTGTTCTGTTTTGTAATTCAGTTCAAGTGTAACGGTTTTTACATTCCCTCTATCAGTGATACCTTATGAGAAGTGTCCTTTTCTGTGTGACTTATTTCACTTAGAATCGTTGTACCTAAATCCTCTCATCATGCTGCTACTAACCTTACGACATTGATTTCATGGCTGAGTGATATTCCATTGTACATAAGGATCACAACTTCTTTATCCATTTTTCTCTTTCCTGGGATATTTAAGGTGGAATGAAGTGGAGGTCCTGGTCAACAGAGCAGCCCTAAACTTTGGGGTGCTTGTGTCTTGCTGATTTTTAATTTTCCCAATTTATACCCCCATGAGTGGAAGTGCCCTATGCTCTCTAAGCTGTGTTTTTCAGATGTTTCAGGACTCACCGGACACTTCTCCGGAGTGGCTCTTGGCAATTTACATCCCGCCCATCAGTGTAGCAAGGCTCCCATTTCTCCATGGCCTGTCCTGCATTTCTGGTTTTGACACTTTTTTCAGCATGACCCTTTTGACCGATGGGAAGCGAGACTTCTTTGTAGCGCTGATTTGCCTTTCCAGGTTGCTTGGTTGGCCACAAAGGGCGTATGCGTTTTTTCCTGAATATATTCAGGAAAAAACGCATACGCCCTTTTTGGCCAAGGGCATCATTGTCAACGTTTTGCCGCTTTTCATGTGCTTTAAAGGCGATTCGTATCTACCTCCTGAAATCTGTTTCCTGCAATTCTGCCTTGATTTCAAATCCTCTTCTTTGCCTTCCCTCAATATATTTGTGGACGAGAGTTATCATTAATAACTCTGCAGGTTTGTGAATTGCAGTGCCCTGAACCTCCATTTTACAACTCGTTTTTATGGGAGCTGGCCGCAAAATCGCAGAATGGCTTCAGGCCCTGTTCTGGTTCCGGGGGTCAGGGTGAGCCTGTGGTTAATTCTTCTTTCTGATGGGAGAATAGAGTGACCTGTGCCTGTCCCAACACCAAGAGCTAGTCTCTCGTTGGTTCCACGTCTTCCCGTTTATCCTCAGGACAAATTGCAACCTGTATGGAACAGGAGGTTAAAGGTGCTGATGCTCCAAGTAGGGAGCTTGCTAGTAAAGCGGCTGGAATGGCAAACCCGGGCACAAGGAGTTGAGAAATGAGGTGCGTTTTAGAAACCTTTCCCCATCACACGGTGTACCATCTTCTGGGTTTCTCATGCATGTTTTTGATGTAGGAAGATGCCCTTGAACCTGGAGATTTGGGACCCATGCGATGGGTACCACGCAGTATTCCTTTAAAGGGTCTGCGTTTGCTCACCCAACCTCACCAAACCTCTCAGCCCCAAGAGTGTCCACCCTTATGTCTCATCCAGCTGTGCGTCTAGATATGGTCAATCCAGGTTGCATCACAGCCCCTGAACGCATTGTGTAAGAATTTCTCTCTCTTTCACTGTCTTTGTTTCATGGGTGTTTCAAAGTAATTTATTTTTATAATGGGGTTTAGCTGCTTTTCACTGCTGTGTTTATGCCGCTTTACACCCACTTGACACACTAACAGAGAGATATCAATACATAGGTTTTACGATTATTATTAGTCAGATATATTCTTGTGCGGTGAATAGGGCGTGTTGAGTCCAGTTCTCTGAGCAAGGAGTAGGTCTTGTCTATTACATATTGGGTTTATGGAACGGTATCTGAGCTAATTTGATACCCTTGTTTTATGTATCACCCCACCTCACCTTTCCCGTTAAGCAGCCATAGTGTGTTTTCTGCATGTGTGACTCTGTTCTGTTTTGTAATTCAGTTCAAGTGTAACGGTTTTTACATTCCCTCTATCAGTGATACCTTATGAGAAGTGTCCTTTTCTGTGTGACTTATTTCACTTAGAATCGTTGTACCTAAATCCTCTCATCATGCTGCTACTAACCTTACGACATTGATTTCATGGCTGAGTGATATTCCATTGTACATAAGGATCACAACTTCTTTATCCATTTTTCTCTTTCCTGGGATATTTAAGGTGGAATGAAGTGGAGGTCCTGGTCAACAGAGCAGCCCTAAACTTTGGGGTGCTTGTGTCTTGCTGATTTTTAATTTTCCCAATTTATACCCCCATGAGTGGAAGTGCCCTATGCTCTCTAAGCTGTGTTTTTCAGATGTTTCAGGACTCACCGGACACTTCTCCGGAGTGGCTCTTGGCAATTTACATCCCGCCCATCAGTGTAGCAAGGCTCCCATTTCTCCATGGCCTGTCCTGCATTTCTGGTTTTGACACTTTTTTCAGCATGACCCTTTTGACCGATGGGAAGCGAGACTTCTTTGTAGCGCTGATTTGCCTTTCCAGGTTGCTTGGTTGGCCACAAAGGGCGTATGCGTTTTTTCCTGAATATATTCAGGAAAAAACGCATACGCCCTTTTTGGCCAAGGGCATCATTGTCAACGTTTTGCCGCTTTTCATGTGCTTTAAAGGCGATTCGTATCTACCTCCTGAAATCTGTTTCCTGCAATTCTGCCTTGATTTCAAATCCTCTTCTTTGCCTTCCCTCAATATATTTGTGGACGAGAGTTATCATTAATAACTCTGCAGGTTTGTGAATTGCAGTGCCCTGAACCTCCATTTTACAACTCGTTTTTATGGGAGCTGGCCGCAAAATCGCAGAATGGCTTCAGGCCCTGTTCTGGTTCCGGGGGTCAGGGTGAGCCTGTGGTTAATTCTTCTTTCTGATGGGAGAATAGAGTGACCTGTGCCTGTCCCAACACCAAGAGCTAGTCTCTCGTTGGTTCCACGTCTTCCCGTTTATCCTCAGGACAAATTGCAACCTGTATGGAACAGGAGGTTAAAGGTGCTGATGCTCCAAGTAGGGAGCTTGCTAGTAAAGCGGCTGGAATGGCAAACCCGGGCACAAGGAGTTGAGAAATGAGGTGCGTTTTAGAAACCTTTCCCCATCACACGGTGTACCATCTTCTGGGTTTCTCATGCATGTTTTTGATGTAGGAAGATGCCCTTGAACCTGGAGATTTGGGACCCATGCGA
Organism: Balaenoptera borealis; assembly: GCF_965194805.1. NCBI lineage: Eukaryota > Metazoa > Chordata > Mammalia > Artiodactyla > Balaenopteridae > Balaenoptera > Balaenoptera borealis. The sequence goes on along the minus strand of NW_028123901.1, from coordinate 834,284 downwards.
TGGGTACCACGCAGTATTCCTTTAAAGGGTCTGCGTTTGCTCACCCAACCTCACCAAACCTCTCAGCCCCAAGAGTGTCCACCCTTATGTCTCATCCAGCTGTGCGTCTAGATATGGTCAATCCAGGTTGCATCACAGCCCCTGAACGCATTGTGTAAGAATTTCTCTCTCTTTCACTGTCTTTGTTTCATGGGTGTTTCAAAGTAATTTATTTTTATAATGGGGTTTAACTGCTTTTCACTGCTGTGTTTATGCCGCTTTACACCCACTTGACACACTAACAGACAGATATCAATACATAGGTTTTACGATTATTATTAGTCAGATATATTCTTGTGCGGTGAATAGGGCGTGCTGAGTCCAGTTCTCTGAGCAAGGAGTAGGTCTTGTCTATTACATATTGGGTTTATGGAACGGTATCTGAGCTAATTTGATACCCTTGTTTTATGTATCACCCCACCTCACCTTTCCCGTTAAGCAGCCATAGTGTGTTTTCTGCATGTGTGACTCTGTTCTGTTTTGTAATTCAGTTCAAGTGTAACGGTTTTTACATTCCCTCTATCAGTGATACCTTATGAGAAGTGTCCTTTTCTGTGTGACTTATTTCACTTAGAATCGTCGTACCTAAATCCACTCATCATGCTGCTACTAACCTTACGACATTGATTTCATGGCTGAGTGATATTCCATTGTACATAAGGACCACAACTTCTTTATCCATTTTTCTCTTTCCTGGGATATTTAAGGTGGAATGAAGTGGAGGTCCTGGTCAACAGAGCAGCCCTAAACTTTGGGGTGCTTGTGTCTTGCTGATTTTCAATTTTCCCAATTTATACCCCCATGAGTGGAAGTGCCCTATGCTCTCTAAGCTGTGTTTTTCAGATGTTTCAGGACTCACCGGACACTTCTCCGGAGTGGCTCTTGGCAATTTACATCCCGCCCATCAGTGTAGCAAGGCTCCCATTTCTCCATGGCCTGTCCTGCATTTCTGGTTTTGACACTTTTTTCAGCATGGCCCTTTTGACCGATGGGAAGCGAGACTTCTTTGTAGCGCTGATTTGCCTTTCCAGGTTGCTTGGTTGGCCAAAAAGGGCGTATGCGTTTTTTCCTGAATATATTCAGGAAAAAACGCATACGCCCTTTTTGGCCAAGGGCATCATTGTCAACGTTTTGCCGCTTTTCATGTGCTTTAAAGGCGATTCGTATCTACCTCCTGAAATCTGTTTCCTGCAATTCTGCCTTGATTTCAAATCCTCTTCTTTGCCTTCCCTCAATATATTTGTGGACGACAGTTATCATTTATAACTCTGCAGGTTTGTGAATTGCAGTGCCCTGAACCTCCATTTTACAACTCGTTTTTATGGGAGCTGGCCGCAAAATCGCAGAATGGCTTCAGGCCCTGTTCTGGTTCCGGGGGTCAGGCTGAGCCTGTGGTTAATTCTTCTTTCTGATGGGAAAATAGAGTGACCTGTGCCTGTCCCAACACCAAGAGCTAGTCTCTCGTTGGTTCCACGTCTTCCCGTTTATCCTCATGAGAAATTGCAACCTGCATGGAACAGGAGGTTAAAGGTGCTGATGCTCCAAGTAGGGAGTTTGCTAGTAAAGCGGCTGGAATGGCGAACCCGGGCACAAGGAGTTGAGAAATGAGGTGCGTTTTAGAAACCTTTCCCCATCACACGGTGTACCATCTTCTGGGTTTCTCATGCATGTTTTTGATGTAGGAAGATGCCCTTGAACCTGGAGATTTGGGACCCATGCGATGGGTACCACGCAGTATTCCTTTAAAGGGTCTGCGTTTGTACACCCAACCTCACCAAACCTCTCAGCCCCAAGAGTGTCCACCCTTATGTCTCATCCAGCTGTGCGTCTAGATATGGTCAATCCAGGTTGCATCACAGCCCCTGAACGCATTGTGTAAGAATTTCTCTCTCTTTCACTGTCTTTGTTTCATGGGTGTTTCAAAGTAATTTATTTTTATAATGGGGTTTAGCTGCTTTTCACTGCTGTGTTTATGCCGCTTTACACCCACTTGACACACTAACAGAGAGATATCAATACATAGGTTTTACGATTATTATTAGTCAGATATATTCTTGTGCGGTGAATAGGGCGTGCTGAGTCCAGTTCTCTGAGCAAGGAGTAGGTCTTGTCTATTACATATTGGGTTTATGGAACGGTATCTGAGCTAATTTGATACCCTTGTTTTATGTATCACCCCACCTCATCTTTCCCGTTAAGCAGCCATAGTGTGTTTTCTGCATGTGTGACTCTGTTCTGTTTTGTAATTCAGTTCAAGTGTAACGGTTTTTACATTCCCTCTATCAGTGATACCTTATGAGAAGTGTCCTTTTCTGTGTGACTTATTTCACTTAGAATCGTCATACCTAAATCCACTCATCATGCTGCTACTAACCTTACGACATTGATTTCCTGGCTGAGTGATATTCCATTGTACATAAGGACCACAACTTCTTTATCCATTTTTCTCTTTCCTGGGATATTTAAGGTGGAATGAAGTGGAGGTCCTGGTCAACAGAGCAGCCCTAAACTTTGGGGTGCTTGTGTCTTGCTGATTTTTAATTTTCCCAATTTATACCCCCATGAGTGGAAGTGCCCTATGCTCTCTAAGCTGTGTTTTTCAGATGTTTCAGGACTCACCGGACACTTCTCCGGAGTGGCTCTTGGCAATTTACATCCCGCCCATCAGTGTAGCAAGGCTCCCATTTCTCCATGGCCTGTCCTGCATTTCTGGTTTTGACACTTTTTTCAGCATGGCCCTTTTGACCGATGGGAAGCGAGACTTCTTTGTAGCGCTGATTTGCCTTTCCAGGTGGCTTGGTTGGCCAAAAAGGGCGTATGCGTTTTTTCCTGAATATATTCAGGAAAAAACACATACGCCCTTTTTGGCCAAGGGCATCATTGTCAACGTTTTGCCGCTTTTCATGTGCTTTAAAGGCGATTCGAATCTACCTCCTGAAATCTGTTTCCTGCAATTCTGCCTTGATTTCAAATCCTCTTCTTTGCCTTCCCTCAATATATTTGTGGACGGGAGTTATCATTTATAACTCTGCAGGTTTGTGAATTGCAGAGCCCTGAACCTCCATTTTACAACTCGTTTTTATGGGAGCTGGCCGCAAAATCGCAGAATGGCTTCAGGCCCTGTTCTGGTTCCGGGGGTCAGGCTGAGCCTGTGGTTAATTCTTCTTTCTGATGGGAAAATAGAGTGACCTGTGCCTGTCCCAACACCAAGAGCTAGTCTCTCGTTGGTTCCACGTCTTCCCGTTTATCCTCATGAGAAATTGCAACCTGCATGGAACAGGAGGTTAAAGGTGCTGATGCTCCAAGTAGGGAGTTTGCTAGTAAAGCGGCTGGAATGGCGAACCCGGGCACAAGGAGTTGAGAAATGAGGTGCGTTTTAGAAACCTTTCCCCATCACACGGTGTACCATCTTCTGGGTTTCTCATGCATGTTTTTGATGTAGGAAGATGCCCTTGAACCTGGAGATTTGGGACCCATGCGATGGGTACCACGCAGTATTCCTTTAAAGGGTCTGCGTTTGCTCACCCAACCTCACCAAACCTCTCAGCCCCAAGAGTGTCCACCCTTATGTCTCATCCAGCTGTGCGTCTAGATATGGTCAATCCAGGTTGCATCACAGCCCCTGAACGCATTGTGTAAGAATTTCTCTCTCTTTCACTGTCTTTGTTTCATGGGTGTTTCAAAGTAATTTATTTTTATAATGGGGTTTAGCTGCTTTTCACTGCTGTGTTTATGCCGCTTTACACCCACTTGACACACTAACAGAGAGATATCAATACATAGGTTTTACGATTATTATTAGTCAGATATATTCTTGTGCGGTGAATAGGGCGTGTTGAGTCCAGTTCTCTGAGCAAGGAGTAGGTCTTGTCTATTACATATTGGGTTTATGGAACGGTATCTGAGCTAATTTGATACCCTTGTTTTATGTATCACCCCACCTCACCTTTCCCGTTAAGCAGCCATAGTGTGTTTTCTGCATGTGTGACTCTGTTCTGTTTTGTAATTCAGTTCAAGTGTAACGGTTTTTACATTCCCTCTATCAGTGATACCTTATGAGAAGTGTCCTTTTCTGTGTGACTTATTTCACTTAGAATCGTTGTACCTAAATCCTCTCATCATGCTGCTACTAACCTTACGACATTGATTTCATGGCTGAGTGATATTCCATTGTACATAAGGATCACAACTTCTTTATCCATTTTTCTCTTTCCTGGGATATTTAAGGTGGAATGAAGTGGAGGTCCTGGTCAACAGAGCAGCCCTAAACTTTGGGGTGCTTGTGTCTTGCTGATTTTTAATTTTCCCAATTTATACCCCCATGAGTGGAAGTGCCCTATGCTCTCTAAGCTGTGTTTTTCAGATGTTTCAGGACTCACCGGACACTTCTCCGGAGTGGCTCTTGGCAATTTACATCCCGCCCATCAGTGTAGCAAGGCTCCCATTTCTCCATGGCCTGTCCTGCATTTCTGGTTTTGACACTTTTTTCAGCATGACCCTTTTGACCGATGGGAAGCGAGACTTCTTTGTAGCGCTGATTTGCCTTTCCAGGTGGCTTGGTTGGCCACAAAGGGCGTATGCGTTTTTTCCTGAATATATTCAGGAAAAAACGCATACGCCCTTTTTGGCCAAGGGCATCATTGTCAACGTTTTGCCGCTTTTCATGTGCTTTAAAGGCGATTCATATCTACCTCCTGAAATCTGTTTCCTGCAATTCTGCCTTGATTTCAAATCCTCTTCTTTGCCTTCCCTCAATATATTTGTGGACGAGAGTTATCATTAATAACTCTGCAGGTTTGTGAATTGCAGTGCCCTGAACCTCCATTTTACAACTCGTTTTTATGGGAGCTGGCCGCAAAATCGCAGAATGGCTTCAGGCCCTGTTCTGGTTCCGGGGGTCAGGGTGAGCCTGTGGTTAATTCTTCTTTCTGATGGGAGAATAGAGTGACCTGTGCCTGTCCCAACACCAAGAGCTAGTCTCTCGTTGGTTCCACGTCTTCCCGTTTATCCTCAGGACAAATTGCAACCTGTATGGAACAGGAGGTTAAAGGTGCTGATGCTCCAAGTAGGGAGCTTGCTAGTAAAGCGGCTGGAATGGCAAACCCGGGCACAAGGAGTTGAGAAATGAGGTGCGTTTTAGAAACCTTTCCCCATCACACGGTGTACCATCTTCTGGGTTTCTCATGCATGTTTTTGATGTAGGAAGATGCCCTTGAACCTGGAGATTTGGGACCCATGCGATGGGTACCACGCAGTATTCCTTTAAAGGGTCTGCGTTTGCTCACCCAACCTCACCAAACCTCTCAGCCCCAAGAGTGTCCACCCTTATGTCTCATCCAGCTGTGCGTCTAGATATGGTCAATCCAGGTTGCATCACAGCCCCTGAACGCATTGTGTAAGAATTTCTCTCTCTTTCACTGTCTTTGTTTCATGGGTGTTTCAAAGTAATTTATTTTTATAATGGGGTTTAGCTGCTTTTCACTGCTGTGTTTATGCCGCTTTACACCCACTTGACACACTAACAGAGAGATATCAATACATAGGTTTTACGATTATTATTAGTCAGATATATTCTTGTGCGGTGAATAGGGCGTGTTGAGTCCAGTTCTCTGAGCAAGGAGTAGGTCTTGTCTATTACATATTGGGTTTATGGAACGGTATCTGAGCTAATTTGATACCCTTGTTTTATGTATCACCCCACCTCACCTTTCCCGTTAAGCAGCCATAGTGTGTTTTCTGCATGTGTGACTCTGTTCTGTTTTGTAATTCAGTTCAAGTGTAACGGTTTTTACATTCCCTCTATCAGTGATACCTTATGAGAAGTGTCCTTTTCTGTGTGACTTATTTCACTTAGAATCGTTGTACCTAAATCCTCTCATCATGCTGCTACTAACCTTACGACATTGATTTCATGGCTGAGTGATATTCCATTGTACATAAGGATCACAACTTCTTTATCCATTTTTCTCTTTCCTGGGATATTTAAGGTGGAATGAAGTGGAGGTCCTGGTCAACAGAGCAGCCCTAAACTTTGGGGTGCTTGTGTCTTGCTGATTTTTAATTTTCCCAATTTATACCCCCATGAGTGGAAGTGCCCTATGCTCTCTAAGCTGTGTTTTTCAGATGTTTCAGGACTCACCGGACACTTCTCCGGAGTGGCTCTTGGCAATTTACATCCCGCCCATCAGTGTAGCAAGGCTCCCATTTCTCCATGGCCTGTCCTGCATTTCTGGTTTTGACACTTTTTTCAGCATGACCCTTTTGACCGATGGGAAGCGAGACTTCTTTGTAGCGCTGATTTGCCTTTCCAGGTTGCTTGGTTGGCCACAAAGGGCGTATGCGTTTTTTCCTGAATATATTCAGGAAAAAACGCATACGCCCTTTTTGGCCAAGGGCATCATTGTCAACGTTTTGCCGCTTTTCATGTGCTTTAAAGGCGATTCGTATCTACCTCCTGAAATCTGTTTCCTGCAATTCTGCCTTGATTTCAAATCCTCTTCTTTGCCTTCCCTCAATATATTTGTGGACGAGAGTTATCATTAATAACTCTGCAGGTTTGTGAATTGCAGTGCCCTGAACCTCCATTTTACAACTCGTTTTTATGGGAGCTGGCCGCAAAATCGCAGAATGGCTTCAGGCCCTGTTCTGGTTCCGGGGGTCAGGGTGAGCCTGTGGTTAATTCTTCTTTCTGATGGGAGAATAGAGTGACCTGTGCCTGTCCCAACACCAAGAGCTAGTCTCTCGTTGGTTCCACGTCTTCCCGTTTATCCTCAGGACAAATTGCAACCTGTATGGAACAGGAGGTTAAAGGTGCTGATGCTCCAAGTAGGGAGCTTGCTAGTAAAGCGGCTGGAATGGCAAACCCGGGCACAAGGAGTTGAGAAATGAGGTGCGTTTTAGAAACCTTTCCCCATCACACGGTGTACCATCTTCTGGGTTTCTCATGCATGTTTTTGATGTAGGAAGATGCCCTTGAACCTGGAGATTTGGGACCCATGCGATGGGTACCACGCAGTATTCCTTTAAAGGGTCTGCGTTTGCTCACCCAACCTCACCAAACCTCTCAGCCCCAAGAGTGTCCACCCTTATGTCTCATCCAGCTGTGCGTCTAGATATGGTCAATCCAGGTTGCATCACAGCCCCTGAACGCATTGTGTAAGAATTTCTCTCTCTTTCACTGTCTTTGTTTCATGGGTGTTTCAAAGTAATTTATTTTTATAATGGGGTTTAACTGCTTTTCACTGCTGTGTTTATGCCGCTTTACACCCACTTGACACACTAACAGACAGATATCAATACATAGGTTTTACGATTATTATTAGTCAGATATATTCTTGTGCGGTGAATAGGGCGTGCTGAGTCCAGTTCTCTGAGCAAGGAGTAGGTCTTGTCTATTACATATTGGGTTTATGGAACGGTATCTGAGCTAATTTGATACCCTTGTTTTATGTATCACCCCACCTCACCTTTCCCGTTAAGCAGCCATAGTGTGTTTTCTGCATGTGTGACTCTGTTCTGTTTTGTAATTCAGTTCAAGTGTAACGGTTTTTACATTCCCTCTATCAGTGATACCTTATGAGAAGTGTCCTTTTCTGTGTGACTTATTTCACTTAGAATCGTCGTACCTAAATCCACTCATCATGCTGCTACTAACCTTACGACATTGATTTCATGGCTGAGTGATATTCCATTGTACATAAGGACCACAACTTCTTTATCCATTTTTCTCTTTCCTGGGATATTTAAGGTGGAATGAAGTGGAGGTCCTGGTCAACAGAGCAGCCCTAAACTTTGGGGTGCTTGTGTCTTGCTGATTTTCAATTTTCCCAATTTATACCCCCATGAGTGGAAGTGCCCTATGCTCTCTAAGCTGTGTTTTTCAGATGTTTCAGGACTCACCGGACACTTCTCCGGAGTGGCTCTTGGCAATTTACATCCCGCCCATCAGTGTAGCAAGGCTCCCATTTCTCCATGGCCTGTCCTGCATTTCTGGTTTTGACACTTTTTTCAGCATGGCCCTTTTGACCGATGGGAAGCGAGACTTCTTTGTAGCGCTGATTTGCCTTTCCAGGTTGCTTGGTTGGCCAAAAAGGGCGTATGCGTTTTTTCCTGAATATATTCAGGAAAAAACGCATACGCCCTTTTTGGCCAAGGGCATCATTGTCAACGTTTTGCCGCTTTTCATGTGCTTTAAAGGCGATTCGTATCTACCTCCTGAAATCTGTTTCCTGCAATTCTGCCTTGATTTCAAATCCTCTTCTTTGCCTTCCCTCAATATATTTGTGGACGACAGTTATCATTTATAACTCTGCAGGTTTGTGAATTGCAGTGCCCTGAACCTCCATTTTACAACTCGTTTTTATGGGAGCTGGCCGCAAAATCGCAGAATGGCTTCAGGCCCTGTTCTGGTTCCGGGGGTCAGGCTGAGCCTGTGGTTAATTCTTCTTTCTGATGGGAAAATAGAGTGACCTGTGCCTGTCCCAACACCAAGAGCTAGTCTCTCGTTGGTTCCACGTCTTCCCGTTTATCCTCAGGACAAATTGCAACCCGCATGGAACAGGAGGTTAAAGGTGCTGATGCTCCAAGTAGGGAGCTTGCTAGTAAAGCGGCTGGAATGGCAAACCCGGGCACAAGGAGTTGAGAAATGAGGTGCGTTTTAGAAACCTTTCCCCATCACACGGTGTACCATCTTCTGGGTTTCTCATGCATGTTTTTGATGTAGGAAGATGCCCTTGAACCTGGAGATTTGGGACCCATGCGATGGGTACCACGCAGTATTCCTTTAAAGGGTCTGCGTTTGTTCACCCAACCTCACCAAACCTCTCAGCCCCAAGAGTGTCCACCCTTATGTCTCATCCAGCTGTGCGTCTAGATATGGTCAATCCAGGTTGCATCACAGCCCCTGAACGCATTGTGTAAGAATTTCTCTCTCTTTCACTGTCTTTGTTTCATGGGTGTTTCAAAGTAATTTATTTTTATAATGGGGTTTAGCTGCTTTTCACTGCTGTGTTTATGCCGCTTTACACCCACTTGACACACTAACAGAGAGATATCAATACATAGGTTTTACGATTATTATTAGTCAGATATATTCTTGTGCGGTGAATAGGGCGTGCTGAGTCCAGTTCTCTGAGCAAGGAGTAGGTCTTGTCTATTACATATTGGGTTTATGGAACGGTATCTGAGCTAATTTGATACCCTTGTTTTATGTATCACCCCACCTCATCTTTCCCGTTAAGCAGCCATAGTGTGTTTTCTGCATGTGTGACTCTGTTCTGTTTTGTAATTCAGTTCAAGTGTAACGGTTTTTACATTCCCTCTATCAGTGATACCTTATGAGAAGTGTCCTTTTCTGTGTGACTTATTTCACTTTGAATCGTCGTACCTAAATCCACTCATCATGCTGCTACTTACCTTACGACATTGATTTCATGGCTGAGTGATATTCCATTGTACATAAGGACCACAACTTCTTTATCCATTTTTCTCTTTCCTGGGATATTTAAGGTGGAATGAAGTGGAGGTCCTGGTCAACAGAGCAGCCCTAAACTTTGGGGTGCTTGTGTCTTGCTGATTTTTAATTTTCCCAATTTATACCCCCATGAGTGGAAGTGCCCTATGCTCTCTAAGCTGTGTTTTTCAGATGTTTCAGGACTCACCGGACACTTCTCCAGAGTGGCTCCTGGCAATTTACATCCCGCCCATCAGTGTAGCAAGGCTCCCATTTCTCCATGGCCTGTCCTGCATTTCTGGTTTTGACACTTTTTTCAGCATGGCCCTTTTGACCGATGGGAAGCGAGACTTCTTTGTAGCGCTGATTTGCCTTTCCAGGTGGCTTGGTTGGCCAAAAAGGGCGTATGCGTTTTTTCCTGAATATATTCAGGAAAAAACGCATACGCCCTTTTTGGCCAAGGGCATCATTGTCAACGTTTTGCCGCTTTTCATGTGCTTTAAAGGCGATTCGTATCTACCTCCTGAAATCTGTTTCCTGCAATTCTGCCTTGATTTCAAATCCTCTTCTTTGCCTTCCCTCAATATATTTGTGGACGAGAGTTATCATTTATAACTCTGCAGGTTTGTGAATTGCAGTGCCCTGAACCTCCATTTTACAACTCGTTTTTATGGGAGCTGGCCGCAAAATCGCAGAATGGCTTCAGGCCCTGTTCTGGTTCCGGGGGGCAGGCTGAGCCTGTGGTTAATTCTTCTTTCTGATGGGAAAATAGAGTGACCTGTGCCTGTCCCAACACCAAGAGCTAGTCTCTCGTTGGTTCCACGTCTTCCCGTTTATCCTCAGGACAAATTGCAACCTGCATGGAACAGGAGGTTAAAGGTGCTGATGCTCCAAGTAGGGAGCTTGCTAGTAAAGCGGCTGGAATGGCGAACCCGGGCACAAGGAGTTGAGAAATGAGGTGCGTTTTAGAAACCTTTCCCCATCACACGGTGTACCATCTTCTGGGTTTCTCATGCATGTTTTTGATGTAGGAAGATGCCCTTGAACCTGGAGATTTGGGACCCATGCGATGGGTACCACGCAGTATTCCTTTAAAGGGTCTGCGTTTGCTCACCCAACCTCACCAAACCTCTCAGCCCCAAGAGTGTCCACCCTTATGTCTCATCCAGCTGTGCGTCTAGATATGGTCAATCCAGGTTGCATCACAGCCCCTGAACGCATTGTGTAAGAATTTCTCTCTCTTTCACTGTCTTTGTTTCATGGGTGTTTCAAAGTAATTTATTTTTATAATGGGGTTTAGCTGCTTTTCACTGCTGTGTTTATGCCGCTTTACACCCACTTGACACACTAACAGAGAGATATCAATACATAGGTTTTACGATTATTATTAGTCAGATATATTCTTGTGCGGTGAATAGGGTGTGTTGAGTCCAGTTCTCTGAGCAAGGAGTAGGTCTGGTCTATTACATATTGGGTTTATGGAACGGTATCTGAGCTAATTTGATACCCTTGTTTTATGTATCACCCCACCTCACCTTTCCCGTTAAGCAGCCATAGTGTGTTTTCTGCATGTGTGACTCTGTTCTGTTTTGTAATTCAGTTCAAGTGTAACGGTTTTTACATTCCCTCTATCAGTGATACCTTATGAGAAGTGTCCTTTTCTGTGTGACTTATTTCACTTAGAATCGTCGTACCTAAATCCACTCATCATGCTGCTACTAACCTTACGACATTGATTTCCTGGCTGAGTGATATTCCAATGTACATAAGGACCACAACTTCTTTATCCATTTTTCTCTTTCCTGGGATATTTAAGGTGGAATGAAGTGGAGGTCCTGGTCAACAGAGCAGCCCTAAACTTTGGGGTGCTTGTGTCTTGCTGATTTTTAATTTTCCCAATTTATACCCCCATGAGTGGAAGTGCCCTATGCTCTCTAAGCTGTGTTTTTCAGATGTTTCAGGACTCACCGGACACTTCTCCAGAGTGGCTCTTGGCAATTTACATCCCGCCCATCAGTGTAGCAAGGCTCCCATTTCTCCATGGCCTGTCCTGCATTTCTGGTTTTGACACTTTTTTCAGCATGGCCCTTTTGACCGATGGGAAGCGAGACTTCTTTGTAGCGCTGATTTGCCTTTCCAGGTGGCTTGGTTGGCCAAAAAGGGCGTATGCGTTTTTTCCTGAATATATTCAGGAAAAAACGCATACGCCCTTTTTGGCCAAGGGCATCATTGTCAACGTTTTGCCGCTTTTCATGTGCTTTAAAGGCGATTCGTATCTACCTCCTGAAATCTGTTTCCTGCAATTCTGCCTTGATTTCAAATCCTCTTCTTTGCCTTCCCTCAATATATTTGTGGACGAGAGTTATCATTAATAACTCTGCAGGTTTGTGAATTGCAGTGCCCTGAACCTCCATTTTACAACTCGTTTTTATGGAAGCTGGCCGCAAAATCGCAGAATGGCTTCAGGCCCTGTTCTGGTTCCGGGGGGCAGGCTGAGCCTGTGGTTAATTCTTCTTTCTGATGGGAAAATAGAGTGACCTGTGCCTGTCCCAACACCAAGAGCTAGTCTCTCGTTGGTTCCACGTCTTCCCGTTTATCCTCAGGACAAATTGCAACCTGCATGGAACAGGAGGTTAAAGGTGCTGATGCTCCAAGTAGGGAGCTTGCTAGTAAAGCGGCTGGAATGGCGAACCCGGGCACAAGGAGTTGAGAAATGAGGTGCGTTTTAGAAACCTTTCCCCATCACACGGTGTACCATCTTCTGGGTTTCTCATGCATGTTTTTGATGTAGGAAGATGCCCTTGAACCTGGAGATTTGGGACCCATGCGATGGGTACCACGCAGTATTCCTTTAAAGGGTCTGCGTTTGCTCACCCAACCTCACCAAACCTCTCAGCCCCAAGAGTGTCCACCCTTATGTCTCATCCAGCTGTGCGTCTAGATATGGTCAATCCAGGTTGCATCACAGCCCCTGAACGCATTGTGTAAGAATTTCTCTCTCTTTCACTGTCTTTGTTTCATGGGTGTTTCAAAGTAATTTATTTTTATAATGGGGTTTAGCTGCTTTTCACTGCTGTGTTTATGCCGCTTTACACCCACTTGACACACTAACAGAGAGATATCAATACATAGGTTTTACGATTATTATTAGTCAGATATATTCTTGTGCGGTGAATAGGGCGTGTTGAGTCCAGTTCTCTGAGCAAGGAGTAGGTCTGGTCTATTACATATTGGGTTTATGGAACGGTATCTGAGCTAATTTGATACCCTTGTTTTATGTATCACCCCACCTCACCTTTCCCGTTAAGCAGCCATAGTGTGTTTTCTGCATGTGTGACTCTGTTCTGTTTTGTAATTCAGTTCAAGTGTAACGGTTTTTACATTCCCTCTATCAGTGATACCTTATGAGAAGTGTCCTTTTCTGTGTGACTTATTTCACTTAGAATCGTCGTACCTAAATCCACTCATCATGCTGCTACTAACCTTACGACATTGATTTCCTGGCTGAGTGATATTCCAATGTACATAAGGACCACAACTTCTTTATCCATTTTTCTCTTTCCTGGGATATTTAAGGTGGAATGAAGTGGAGGTCCTGGTCAACAGAGCAGCCCTAAACTTTGGGGTGCTTGTGTCTTGCTGATTTTTAATTTTCCCAATTTATACCCCCATGAATGGAAGTGCCCTATGCTCTCTAAGCTGTGTTTTTCAGATGTTTCAGGACTCACCGGACACTTCTCCAGAGTGGCTCTTGGCAATTTACATCCCGCCCATCAGTGTAGCAAGGCTCCCATTTCTCCATGGCCTGTCCTGCATTTCTGGTTTTGACACTTTTTTCAGCATGGCCCTTTTGACCGATGGGAAGCGAGACTTCTTTGTAGCGCTGATTTGCCTTTCCAGGTTGCTTGGTTGGCCAAAAAGGGCGTATGCGTTTTTTCCTGAATATATTCAGGAAAAAACGCATACGCCCTTTTTGGCCAAGGGCATCATTGTCAACGTTTTGCCGCTTTTCATGTGCTTTAAAGGCGATTCGAATCTACCTCCTGAAATCTGTTTCCTGCAATTCTGCCTTGATTTCAAATCCTCTTCTTTGCCTTCCCTCAATATATTTGTGGACGAGAGTTATCATTAATAACTCTGCAGGTTTGTGAATTGCAGTGCCCTGAACCTCCATTTTACAACTCGTTTTTATGGGAGCTGGCCGCAAAATCGCAGAATGGCTTCAGGCCCTGTTCTGGTTCCGGGGGGCAGGCTGAGCCTGTGGTTAATTCTTCTTTCTGATGGGAAAATAGAGTGACCTGTGCCTGTCCCAACACCAAGAGCTAGTCTCTCGTTGGTTCCACGTCTTCCCGTTTATCCTCAGGACAAATTGCAACCTGTATGGAACAGGAGGTTAAAGGTGCTGATGCTCCAAGTAGGGAGCTTGCTAGTAAAGCGGCTGGAATGGCGAACCCGGGCACAAGGAGATGAGAAATGAGGTGCGTTTTAGAAACCTTTCCCCATCACACGGTGTACCATCTTCTGGGTTTCTCATGCATGTTTTTGATGTAGGAAGATGCCCTTGAACCTGGAGATTTGGGACCCATGCGATGGGTACCACGCAGTATTCCTTTAAAGGGTCTGCGTTTGCTCACCCAACCTCACCAAACCTCTCAGCCCCAAGAGTGTCCACCCTTATGTCTCATCCAGCTGTGCGTCTAGATATGGTCAATCCAGGTTGCATCACAGCCCCTGAACGCATTGTGTAAGAATTTCTCTCTCTTTCACTGTCTTTGTTTCATGGGTGTTTCAAAGTAATTTATTTTTATAATGGGGTTTAGCTGCTTTTCACTGCTGTGTTTATGCCGCTTTACACCCACTTGACACACTAACAGAGAGATATCAATACATAGGTTTTACGATTATTATTAGTCAGATATATTCTTGTGCGGTGAATAGGGCGTGTTGAGTCCAGTTCTCTGAGCAAGGAGTAGGTCTTGTCTATTACATATTGGGTTTATGGAACGGTATCTGAGCTAATTTGATACCCTTGTTTTATGTATCACCCCACCTCACCTTTCCCGTTAAGCAGCCATAGTGTGTTTTCTGCATGTGTGACTCTGTTCTGTTTTGTAATTCAGTTCAAGTGTAACGGTTTTTACATTCCCTCTATCAGTGATACCTTATGAGAAGTGTCCTTTTCTGTGTGACTTATTTCACTTAGAATCGTCGTACCTAAATCCACTCATCATGCTGCTACTAACCTTACGACATTGATTTCCTGGCTGAGTGATATTCCATTGTACATAAGGACCACAACTTCTTTATCCATTTTTCTATTTCCTGGGATATTTAAGGTGGAATGAAGTGGAGGTCCTGGTCAACAGAGCAGCCCTAAACTTTGGGGTGCTTGTGTCTTGCTGATTTTTAATTTTCCCAATTTATACCCCCATGAGTGGAAGTGCCCTATGCTCTCTAAGCTGTGTTTTTCAGATGTTTCAGGACTCACCGGACACTTCTCCGGAGTGGCTCTTGGCAATTTACATCCCGCCCATCAGTGTAGCAAGGCTCCCATTTCTCCATGGCCGATCCTGCATTTCTGGTTTTGACACTTTTTTCAGCATGGCCCTTTTGACCGATGGGAAGCGAGACTTCTTTGTAGCGCTGATTTGCCTTTCCAGGTGGCTTGGTTGGCCAAAAAGGGCGTAAGCGTTTTTTCCTGAATATATTCAGGAAAAAACGCATACGCCCTTTTTGGCCAAGGTCATCATTGTCAACGTTTTGCCGCTTTTCATGTGCTTTAAAGGCGATTCGAATCTACCTCCTGAAATCTGTTTCCTGCAATTCTGCCTTGATTTCAAATCCTCTTCTTTGCCTTCCCTCAATATATTTGTGGACGAGAGTTATCATTAATAACTCTGCAGGTTTGTGAATTGCAGTGCCCTGAACCTCCATTTTACAACTCGTTTTTATGGGAGCTGGCCGCAAAATCGCAGAATGGCTTCAGGCCCTGTTCTGGTTCCGGGGGGCAGGCTGAGCCTGTGGTTAATTCTTCTTTCTGATGGGAAAATAGAGTGACCTGTGCCTGTCCCAACACCAAGAGCTAGTCTCTCGTTGGTTCCACGTCTTCCCGTTTATCCTCAGGACAAATTGCAACCTGCATGGAACAGGAGGTTAAAGGTGCTGATGCTCCAAGTAGGGAGCTTGCTAGTAAAGCAGCTGGAATGGCGAACCCGGGCACAAGGAGTTGAGAAATGAGGTGCGTTTTAGAAACCTTTCCCCATCACACGGTGTACCATCTTCTGGGTTTCTCATGCATGTTTTTGATGTAGGAAGATGCCCTTGAACCTGGAGATTTGGGACCCATGCGATGGGTACCACGCAGTATTCCTTTAAAGGGTCTGCGTTTGCTCACCCAACCTCACCAAACCTCTCAGCCCCAAGAGTGTCCACCCTTATGTCTCATCCAGCTGTGCGTCTAGATATGGTCAATCCAGGTTGCATCACAGCCCCTGAACGCATTGTGTAAGAATTTCTCTCTCTTTCACTGTCTTTGTTTCATGGGTGTTTCAAAGTAATTTATTTTTATAATGGGGTTTAGCTGCTTTTCACTGCTGTGTTTATGCCGCTTTACACCCACTTGACACACTAACAGAGAGATATCAATACATAGGTTTTACGATTATTATTAGTCAGATATATTCTTGTGCGGTGAATAGGGCGTGCTGAGTCCAGTTCTCTGAGCAAGGAGTAGGTCTTGTCTATTACATATTGGGTTTATGGAACGGTATCTGAGCTAATTTGATACCCTTGTTTTATGTATCACCCCACCTCACCTTTCCCGTTAAGCAGCCATAGTGTGTTTTCTGCATGTGTGACTCTGTTCTGTTTTGTAATTCAGTTCAAGTGTAACGGTTTTTACATTCCCTCTATCAGTGATACCTTATGAGAAGTGTCCTTTTCTGTGTGACTTATTTCACTTAGAATCGTCGTACCTAAATCCACTCATCATGCTGCTACTTACCTTACGACATTGATTTCATGGCTGAGTGATATTCCATTGTACATAAGGACCACAACTTCTTTATCCATTTTTCTCTTTCCTGGGATATTTAAGGTGGAATGAAGTGGAGGTCCTGGTCAACAGAGCAGCCCTAAACTTTGGGGTGCTTGTGTCTTGCTGATTTTTAATTTTCCCAATTTATACCCCCATGAGTGGAAGTGCCCTATGCTCTCTAAGCTGTGTTTTTCAGATGTTTCAGGACTCACTGGACACTTTTCCAGAGTGGATCTTGGCAATTTACATCCCGCCCATCAGTGTAGCAAGGCTCCCATTTCTCCATGGCCTGTCCTGCATTTCTGGTTTTGACACTTTTTTCAGCATGGCCCTTTTGACCGATGGGAAGCGAGACTTCTTTGTAGCGCTGATTTGCCTTTCCAGGTGGCTTGGTTGGCCAAAAAGGGCGTATGCGTTTTTTCCTGAATATATTCAGGAAAAAACGCATACGCCCTTTTTGGCCAAGGGCATCATTGTCAACGTTTTGCCGCTTTTCATGTGCTTTAAAGGCGATTCGTATCTACCTCCTGAAATCTGTTTCCTGCAATTCTGCCTTGATTTCAAATCCTCTTCTTTGCCTTCCCTCAATATATTTGTGGACGAGAGTTATCATTTATAACTCTGCAGGTTTGTGAATTGCAGTGCCCTGAACCTCCATTTTACAACTCGTTTTTATGGGAGCTGGCCGCAAAATCGCAGAATGGCTTCAGGCCCTGTTCTGGTTCCGGGGGGCAGGCTGAGCCTGTGGTTAATTCTTCTTTCTGATGGGAAAATAGAGTGACCTGTGCCTGTCCCAACACCAAGAGCTAGTCTCTCGTTGGTTCCACGTCTTCCCGTTTATCCTCAGGACAAATTGCAACCTGCATGGAACAGGAGGTTAAAGGTGCTGATGCTCCAAGTAGGGAGCTTGCTAGTAAAGCGGCTGGAATGGCGAACCCGGGCACAAGGAGTTGAGAAATGAGGTGCGTTTTAGAAACCTTTCCCCATCACACGGTGTACCATCTTCTGGGTTTCTCATGCATGTTTTTGATGTAGGAAGATGCCCTTGAACCTGGAGATTTGGGACCCATGCGATGGGTACCACGCAGTATTCCTTTAAAGGGTCTGCGTTTGCTCACCCAACCTCACCAAACCTCTCAGCCCCAAGAGTGTCCACCCTTATGTCTCATCCAGCTGTGCGTCTAGATATGGTCAATCCAGGTTGCATCACAGCCCCTGAACGCATTGTGTAAGAATTTCTCTCTCTTTCACTGTCTTTGTTTCATGGGTGTTTCAAAGTAATTTATTTTTATAATGGGGTTTAGCTGCTTTTCACTGCTGTGTTTATGCCGCTTTACACCCACTTGACACACTAACAGAGAGATATCAATACATAGGTTTTACGATTATTATTAGTCAGATATATTCTTGTGCGGTGAATAGGGCGTGTTGAGTCCAGTTCTCTGAGCAAGGAGTAGGTCTGGTCTATTACATATTGGGTTTATGGAACGGTATCTGAGCTAATTTGATACCCTTGTTTTATGTATCACCCCACCTCACCTTTCCCGTTAAGCAGCCATAGTGTGTTTTCTGCATGTGTGACTCTGTTCTGTTTTGTAATTCAGTTCAAGTGTAACGGTTTTTACATTCCCTCTATCAGTGATACCTTATGAGAAGTGTCCTTTTCTGTGTGACTTATTTCACTTAGAATCGTCGTACCTAAATCCACTCATCATGCTGCTACTAACCTTACGACATTGATTTCCTGGCTGAGTGATATTCCAATGTACATAAGGACCACAACTTCTTTATCCATTTTTCTCTTTCCTGGGATATTGAAGGTGGAATGAAGTGGAGGTCCTGGTCAACAGAGCAGCCCTAAACTTTGGGGTGCTTGTGTCTTGCTGATTTTTAATTTTCCCAATTTATACCCCCATGAATGGAAGTGCCCTATGCTCTCTAAGCTGTGTTTTTCAGATGTTTCAGGACTCACCGGACACTTCTCCAGAGTGGCTCTTGGCAATTTACATCCCGCCCATCAGTGTAGCAAGGCTCCCATTTCTCCATGGCCTGTCCTGCATTTCTGGTTTTGACACTTTTTTCAGCATGGCCCTTTTGACCGATGGGAAGCGAGACTTCTTTGTAGCGCTGATTTGCCTTTCCAGGTTGCTTGGTTGGCCAAAAAGGGCGTATGCGTTTTTTCCTGAATATATTCAGGAAAAAACGCATACGCCCTTTTTGGCCAAGGGCATCATTGTCAACGTTTTGCCGCTTTTCATGTGCTTTAAAGGCGATTCGAATCTACCTCCTGAAATCTGTTTCCTGCAATTCTGCCTTGATTTCAAATCCTCTTCTTTGCCTTCCCTCAATATATTTGTGGACGAGAGTTATCATTTATAACTCTGCAGGTTTGTGAATTGCAGTGCCCTGAACCTCCATTTTACAACTCGTTTTTATGGGAGCTGGCCGCAAAATCGCAGAATGGCTTCAGGCCCTGTTCTGGTTCCGGGGGGCAGGCTGAGCCTGTGGTTAATTCTTCTTTCTGATGGGAAAATAGAGTGACCTGTGCCTGTCCCAACACCAAGAGCTAGTCTCTCGTTGGTTCCACGTCTTCCCGTTTATCCTCAGGACAAATTGCAACCTGTATGGAACAGGAGGTTAAAGGTGCTGATGCTCCAAGTAGGGAGCTTGCTAGTAAAGCGGCTGGAATGGCGAACCCGGGCACAAGGAGATGAGAAATGAGGTGCGTTTTAGAAACCTTTCCCCATCACACGGTGTACCATCTTCTGGGTTTCTCATGCATGTTTTTGATGTAGGAAGATGCCCTTGAACCTGGAGATTTGGGACCCATGCGATGGGTACCACGCAGTATTCCTTTAAAGGGTCTGCGTTTGCTCACCCAACCTCACCAAACCTCTCAGCCCCAAGAGTGTCCACCCTTATGTCTCATCCAGCTGTGCGTCTAGATATGGTCAATCCAGGTTGCATCACAGCCCCTGAACGCATTGTGTAAGAATTTCTCTCTCTTTCACTGTCTTTGTTTCATGGGTGTTTCAAAGTAATTTATTTTTATAATGGGGTTTAGCTGCTTTTCACTGCTGTGTTTATGCCGCTTTACACCCACTTGACACCCTAACAGAGAGATATCAATACATAGGTTTTACGATTATTATTAGTCAGATATATTCTTGTGCGGTGAATAGGGCGTGTTGAGTCCAGTTCTCTGAGCAAGGAGTAGGTCTTGTCTATTACATATTGGGTTTATGGAACGGTATCTGAGCTAATTTGATACCCTTGTTTTATGTATCACCCCACCTCACCTTTCCCGTTAAGCAGCCATAGTGTGTTTTCTGCATGTGTGACTCTGTTCTGTTTTGTAATTCAGTTCAAGTGTAACGGTTTTTACATTCCCTCTATCAGTGATACCTTATGAGAAGTGTCCTTTTCTGTGTGATTTATTTCACTTAGAATCGTTGTACCTAAATCCACTCATCATGCTGCTACTAACCTTACGACATTGATTTCCTGGCTGAGTGATATTCCATTGTACATAAGGACCACAACTTCTTTATCCATTTTTCTCTTTCCTGGGATATTGAAGGTGGAATGAAGTGGAGGTCCTGGTCAACAGAGCAGCCCTAAACTTTGGGGTGCTTGTGTCTTGCTGATTTTTAATTTTCCCAATTTATACCCCCATGAGTGGAAGTGCCCTATGCTCTCTAAGCTGTGTTTTTCAGATGTTTCAGGACTCACCGGACACTTCTCCGGAGTGGCTCTTGGCAATTTACATCCCGCCCATCAGTGTAGCAAGGCTCCCATTTCTCCATGGCCGATCCTGCATTTCTGGTTTTGACACTTTTTTCAGCATGGCCCTTTTGACCGATGGGAAGCGAGACTTCTTTGTAGCGCTGATTTGCCTTTCCAGGTGGCTTGGTTGGCCAAAAAGGGCGTAAGCGTTTTTTCCTGAATATATTCAGGAAAAAACGCATACGCCCTTTTTGGCCAAGGTCATCATTGTCAACGTTTTGCCGCTTTTCATGTGCTTTAAAGGCGATTCGAATCTACCTCCTGAAATCTGTTTCCTGCAATTCTGCCTTGATTTCAAATCCTCTTCTTTGCCTTCCCTCAATATATTTGTGGACGAGAGTTATCATTAATAACTCTGCAGGTTTGTGAATTGCAGTGCCCTGAACCTCCATTTTACAACTCGTTTTTATGGGAGCTGGCCGCAAAATCGCAGAATGGCTTCAGGCCCTGTTCTGGTTCCGGGGGGCAGGCTGAGCCTGTGGTTAATTCTTCTTTCTGATGGGAAAATAGAGTGACCTGTGCCTGTCCCAACACCAAGAGCTAGTCTCTCGTTGGTTCCACGTCTTCCCGTTTATCCTCAGGACAAATTGCAACCTGCATGGAACAGGAGGTTAAAGGTGCTGATGCTCCAAGTAGGGAGGTTGCTAGTAAAGCAGCTGGAATGGCGAACCCGGGCACAAGGAGTTGAGAAATGAGGTGCGTTTTAGAAACCTTTCCCCATCACACGGTGTACCATCTTCTGGGTTTCTCATGCATGTTTTTGATGTAGGAAGATGCCCTTGAACCTGGAGATTTGGGACCCATGCGATGGGTACCACGCAGTATTCCTTTAAAGGGTCTGCGTTTGCTCACCCAACCTCACCAAACCTCTCAGCCCCAAGAGTGTCCACCCTTATGTCTCATCCAGCTGTGCGTCTAGATATGGTCAATCCAGGTTGCATCACAGCCCCTGAACGCATTGTGTAAGAATTTCTCTCTCTTTCACTGTCTTTGTTTCATGGGTGTTTCAAAGTAATTTATTTTTATAATGGGGTTTAGCTGCTTTTCACTGCTGTGTTTATGCCGCTTTACACCCACTTGACACACTAACAGAGAGATATCAATACATAGGTTTTACGATTATTATTAGTCAGATATATTCTTGTGCGGTGAATAGGGCGTGCTGAGTCCAGTTCTCTGAGCAAGGAGTAGGTCTTGTCTATTACATATTGGGTTTATGGAACGGTATCTGAGCTAATTTGATACCCTTGTTTTATGTATCACCCCACCTCACCTTTCCCGTTAAGCAGCCATAGTGTGTTTTCTGCATGTGTGACTCTGTTCTGTTTTGTAATTCAGTTCAAGTGTAACGGTTTTTACATTCCCTCTATCAGTGATACCTTATGAGAAGTGTCCTTTTCTGTGTGACTTATTTCACTTAGAATCGTCGTACCTAAATCCACTCATCATGCTGCTACTTACCTTACGACATTGATTTCATGGCTGAGTGATATTCCATTGTACATAAGGACCACAACTTCTTTATCCATTTTTCTCTTTCCTGGGATATTTAAGGTGGAATGAAGTGGAGGTCCTGGTCAACAGAGCAGCCCTAAACTTTGGGGTGCTTGTGTCTTGCTGATTTTTAATTTTCCCAATTTATACCCCCATGAGTGGAAGTGCCCTATGCTCTCTAAGCTGTGTTTTTCAGATGTTTCAGGACTCACCGGACACTTCTCCAGAGTGGCTCTTGGCAATTTACATCCCGCCCATCAGTGTAGCAAGGCTCCCATTTCTCCATGGCCTGTCCTGCATTTCTGGTTTTGACACTTTTTTCAGCATGGCCCTTTTGACCGATGGGAAGCGAGACTTCTTTGTAGCGCTGATTTGCCTTTCCAGGTGGCTTGGTTGGCCAAAAAGGGCGTATGCGTTTTTTCCTGAATATATTCAGGAAAAAACGCATACGCCCTTTTTGGCCAAGGGCATCATTGTCAACGTTTTGCCGCTTTTCATGTGCTTTAAAGGTGATTCGTATCTACCTCCTGAAATCTGTTTCCTGCAATTCTGCCTTGATTTCAAATCCTCTTCTTTGCCTTCCCTCAATATATTTGTGGACGAGAGTTATCATTTATAACTCTGCAGGTTTGTGAATTGCAGTGCCCTGAACCTCCATTTTACAACTCGTTTTTATGGGAGCTGGCCGCAAAATCGCAGAATGGCTTCAGGCCCTGTTCTGGTTCCGGGGGGCAGGCTGAGCCTGTGGTTAATTCTTCTTTCTGATGGGAGAATAGAGTGACCTGTGCCTGTCCCAACACCAAGAGCTAGTCTCTCGTTGGTTCCACGTCTTCCCGTTTATCCTCAGGACAAATTGCAACCTGTATGGAACAGGAGGTTAAAGGTGCTGATGCTCCAAGTAGGGAGCTTGCTAGTAAAGCAGCTGGAATGGCAAACCCGGGCACAAGGAGTTGAGAAATGAGGTGCGTTTTAGAAACCTTTCCCCATCACACGGTGTACCATCTTCTGGGTTTCTCATGCATGTTTTTGATGTAGGAAGATGCCCTTGAACCTGGAGATTTGGGACCCATGCGATGGGTACCACGCAGTATTCCTTTAAAGGGTCTGCGTTTGCTCACCCAACCTCACCAAACCTCTCAGCCCCAAGAGTGTCCACCCTTATGTCTCATCCAGCTGTGCGTCTAGATATGGTCAATCCAGGTTGCATCACAGCTCCTGAACGCATTGTGTAAAAATTTCTCTCTCTTTCACTGTCTTTGTTTCATGGGTGTTTCAAAGTAATTTATTTTTATAATGGGGTTTAACTGCTTTTCACTGCTGTGTTTATGCCGCTTTACACCCACTTGACACACTAACAGACAGATATCAATACATAGGTTTTACGATTATTATTAGTCAGATATATTCTTTTGCGGTGAATAGGGCGTGCTGAGTCCAGTTCTCTGAGCAAGGAGTAGGTCTTGTCTATTACATATTGGGTTTATGGAACGGTATCTGAGCTAATTTGATACCCTTGTTTTATGTATCACCCCACCTCACCTTTCCCGTTAAGCAGCCATAGTGTGTTTTCTGCATGTGTGACTCTGTTCTGTTTTGTAATTCAGTTCAAGTGTAACGGTTTTTACATTCCCTCTATCAGTGATACCTTATGAGAAGTGTCCTTTTCTGTGTGACTTATTTCACTTAGAATCGTCGTACCTAAATCCACTCATCATGCTGCTACTAACCTTACGACATTGATTTCATGGCTGAGTGATATTCCATTGTACATAAGGACCACAACTTCTTTATCCATTTTTCTCTTTCCTGGGATATTTAAGGTGGAATGAAGTGGAGGTCCTGGTCAACAGAGCAGCCCTAAACTTTGGGGTGCTTGTGTCTTGCTGATTTTTAATTTTCCCAATTTATACCCCCATGAGTGGAAGTGCCCTATGCTCTCTAAGCTGTGTTTTTCAGATGTTTCAGGACTCACCGGACACTTCTCCGGAGTGGCTCTTGGCAATTTACATCCCGCCCATCAGTGTAGCAAGGCTCCCATTTCTCCATGGCCTGTCCTGCATTTCTGGTTTTGACACTTTTTTCAGCATGGCCCTTTTGACCGATGGGAAGCGAGACTTCTTTGTAGCGCTGATTTGCCTTTCCAGGTGGCTTGGTTGGCCAAAAAGGGCGTATGCGTTTTTTCCTGAATATATTCAGGAAAAAACGCATACGCCCTTTTTGGCCAAGGCCATCATTGTCAACGTTTTGCCGCTTTTCATGTGCTTTAAAGGCGATTCGTATCTACCTCCTGAAATCTGTTTCCTGCAATTCTGCCTTGATTTCAAATCCTCTTCTTTGCCTTCCCTCAATATATTTGTGGACGGGAGTTATCATTTATAACTCTGCAGGTTTGTGAATTGCAGAGCCCTGAACCTCCATTTTACAACTCGTTTTTATGGGAGCTGGCCGCAAAATCGCAGAATGGCTTCAGGCCCTGTTCTGGTTCCGGGGGTCAGGCTGAGCCTGTGGTTAATTCTTCTTTCTGATGGGAAAATAGAGTGACCTGTGCCTGTCCCAACACCAAGAGCTAGTCTCTCGTTGGTTCCACGTCTTCCCGTTTATCCTCAGGACAAATTGCAACCCGCATGGAACAGGAGGTTAAAGGTGCTGATGCTCCAAGTAGGGAGCTTGCTAGTAAAGCGGCTGGAATGGCGAACCCGGGCACAAGGAGTTGAGAAATGAGGTGCGTTTTAGAAACCTTTCCCCATCACACGGTGTACCATCTTCTGGGTTTCTCATGCATGTTTTTGATGTAGGAAGATGCCCTTGAACCTGGAGATTTGGGACCCATGCGATGGGTACCACGCAGTATTCCTTTAAAGGGTCTGCGTTTGCTCACCCAACCTCACCAAACCTCTCAGCCCCAAGAGTGTCCACCCTTATGTCTCATCCAGCTGTGCGTCTAGATATGGTCAATCCAGGTTGCATCACAGCCCCTGAACGCATTGTGTAAGAATTTCTCTCTCTTTCACTGTCTTTGTTTCATGGGTGTTTCAAAGTAATTTATTTTTATAATGGGGTTTAGCTGCTTTTCACTGCTGTGTTTATGCCGCTTTACACCCACTTGACACACTAACAGAGAGATATCAATACATAGGTTTTACGATTATTATTAGTCAGATATATTCTTGTGCGGTGAATAGGGCGTGTTGAGTCCAGTTCTCTGAGCAAGGAGTAGGTCTGGTCTATTACATATTGGGTTTATGGAACGGTATCTGAGCTAATTTGATACCCTTGTTTTATGTATCACCCCACCTCACCTTTCCCGTTAAGCAGCCATAGTGTGTTTTCTGCATGTGTGACTCTGTTCTGTTTTGTAATTCAGTTCAAGTGTAACGGTTTTTACATTCCCTCTATCAGTGATACCTTATGAGAAGTGTCCTTTTCTGTGTGACTTTTTTCACTTAGAATCGTCGTACCTAAATCCACTCATCATGCTGCTACTAACCTTACGACATTGATTTCATGGCTGAGTGATATTCCATTGTACATAAGGACCA
The DNA here is from genome assembly GCF_965194805.1 of Balaenoptera borealis. Classification (NCBI taxonomy): domain Eukaryota; kingdom Metazoa; phylum Chordata; class Mammalia; order Artiodactyla; family Balaenopteridae; genus Balaenoptera; species Balaenoptera borealis. The sequence goes on along the minus strand of NW_028123901.1, from coordinate 808,939 downwards.
CAACTTCTTTATCCATTTTTCTCTTTCCTGGGATATTTAAGGTGGAATGAAGTGGAGGTCCTGGTCAACAGAGCAGCCCTCAACTTTGGGGTGCTTGTGTCTTGCTGATTTTTAATTTTCCCAATTTATACCCCCATGAGTGGAAGTGCCCTATGCTCTCTAAGCTGTGTTTTTCAGATGTTTCAGGACTCACCGGACACTTCTCCGGAGTGGCTCTTGGCAATTTACATCCCGCCCATCAGTGTAGCAAGGCTCCCATTTCTCCATGGCCTGTCCTGCATTTCTGGTTTTGACACTTTTTTCAGCATGGCCCTTTTGACCGATGGGAAGCGAGACTTCTTTGTAGCGCTGATTTGCCTTTCCAGGTGGCTTGGTTGGCCAAAAAGGGCGTATGCGTTTTTTCCTGAATATATTCAGGAAAAAACGCATACGCCCTTTTTGGCCAAGGGCATCATTGTCAACGTTTTGCCGCTTTTCATGTGCTTTAAAGGCGATTCGTATCTACCTCCTGAAATCTGTTTCCTGCAATTCTGCCTTGATTTCAAATCCTCTTCTTTGCCTTCCCTCAATATATTTGTGGACGGGAGTTATCATTTATAACTCTGCAGGTTTGTGAATTGCAGAGCCCTGAACCTCCATTTTACAACTCGTTTTTATGGGAGCTGGCCACAAAATCGCAGAATGGCTTCAGGCCCTGTTCTGGTTCCGGGGGTCAGGCTGAGCCTGTGGTTAATTCTTCTTTCTGATGGGAAAATAGAGTGACCTGTGCCTGTCCCAACACCAAGAGCTAGTCTCTCGTTGGTTCCACGTCTTCCCGTTTATCCTCATGAGAAATTGCAACCTGCATGGGACAGGAGGTTAAAGGTGCTGATGCTCCAAGTAGGGAGCTTGCTAGTAAAGCGGCTGGAATGGCGAACCCGGGCACAAGGAGTTGAGAAATGAGGTGCGTTTTAGAAACCTTTCCCCATCACACGGTGTACCATCTTCTGGGTTTCTCATGCATGTTTTTGATGTAGGAAGATGCCCTTGAACCTGGAGATTTGGGACCCATGCGATGGGTACCACGCAGTATTCCTTTAAAGGGTCTGCGTTTGCTCACCCAACCTCACCAAACCTCTCAGCCCCAAGAGTGTCCACCCTTATGTCTCATCCAGCTGTGCGTCTAGATATGGTCAATCCAGGTTGCATCACAGCCCCTGAACGCATTGTGTAAGAATTTCTCTCTCTTTCACTGTCTTTGTTTCATGGGTGTTTCAAAGTAATTTATTTTTATAATGGGGTTTAGCTGCTTTTCACTGCTGTGTTTATGCCGCTTTACACCCACTTGACACACTAACAGAGAGATATCAATACATAGGTTTTACGATTATTATTAGTCAGATATATTCTTGTGCGGTGAATAGGGCATGTTGAGTCCAGTTCTCTGAGCAAGGAGTAGGTCTTGTCTATTACATATTGGGTTTATGGAACGGTATCTGAGCTAATTTGATACCCTTGTTATATGTATCACCCCACCTCACCTTTCCCGTTAAGCAGCCATAGTGTGTTTTCTGCATGTGTGACTCTGTTCTGTTTTGTAATTCAGTTCAAGTGTAACGGTTTTTACATTCCCTCTATCAGTGATACCTTATGAGAAGTGTCCTTTTCTGTGTGACTTATTTCACTTTGAATCGTCGTACCTAAATCCACTCATCATGCTGCTACTTACCTTACGACATTGATTTCATGGCTGAGTGATATTCCATTGTACATAAGGACCACAACTTCTTTATCCATTTTTCTCTTTCCTGGGATATTTAAGGTGGAATGAAGTGGAGGTCCTGGTCAACAGAGCAGCCCTAAACTTTGGGGTGCTTGTGTCTTGCTGATTTTTCATTTTCCCAATTTATACCCCCATGAGTGGAAGTGCCCTATGCTCTCTAAGCTGTGTTTTTCAGATGTTTCAGGACTCACCGGACACTTCTCCAGAGTGGCTCCTGGCAATTTACATCCCGCCCATCAGTGTAGCAAGGCTCCCATTTCTCCATGGCCTGTCCTGCATTTCTGGTTTTGACACTTTTTTCAGCATGGCCCTTTTGACCGATGGGAAGCGAGACTTCTTTGTAGCGCTGATTTGCCTTTCCAGGTGGCTTGGTTGGCCAAAAAGGGCGTATGCGTTTTTTCCTGAATATATTCAGGAAAAAACGCATACGCCCTTTTTGGCCAAGGGCATCATTGTCAACGTTTTGCCGCTTTTCATGTGCTTTAAAGGCGATTCGTATCTACCTCCTGAAATCTGTTTCCTGCAATTCTGCCTTGATTTCAAATCCTCTTCTTTGCCTTCCCTCAATATATTTGTGGACGAGAGTTATCATTTATAACTCTGCAGGTTTGTGAATTGCAGTGCCCTGAACCTCCATTTTACAACTCGTTTTTATGGGAGCTGGCCGCAAAATCGCAGAATGGCTTCAGGCCCTGTTCTGGTTCCGGGGGGCAGGCTGAGCCTGTGGTTAATTCTTCTTTCTGATGGGAAAATAGAGTGACCTGTGCCTGTCCCAACACCAAGAGCTAGTCTCTCGTTGGTTCCACGTCTTCCCGTTTATCCTCAGGACAAATTGCAACCTGCATGGAACAGGAGGTTAAAGGTGCTGATGCTCCAAGTAGGGAGCTTGCTAGTAAAGCGGCTGGAATGGCGAACCCGGGCACAAGGAGTTGAGAAATGAGGTGCGTTTTAGAAACCTTTCCCCATCACACGGTGTACCATCTTCTGGGTTTCTCATGCATGTTTTTGATGTAGGAAGATGCCCTTGAACCTGGAGATTTGGGACCCATGCGATGGGTACCACGCAGTATTCCTTTAAAGGGTCTGCGTTTGCTCACCCAACCTCACCAAACCTCTCAGCCCCAAGAGTGTCCACCCTTATGTCTCATCCAGCTGTGCGTCTAGATATGGTCAATCCAGGTTGCATCACAGCCCCTGAACGCATTGTGTAAGAATTTCTCTCTCTTTCACTGTCTTTGTTTCATGGGTGTTTCAAAGTAATTTATTTTTATAATGGGGTTTAGCTGCTTTTCACTGCTGTGTTTATGCCGCTTTACACCCACTTGACACACTAACAGAGAGATATCAATACATAGGTTTTAAGATTATTATTAGTCAGATATATTCTTGTGCGGTGAATAGGGCGTGTTGAGTCCAGTTCTCTGAGCAAGGAGTAGGTCTGGTCTATTACATATTGGGTTTATGGAACGGTATCTGAGCTAATTTGATACCCTTGTTTTATGTATCACCCCACCTCACCTTTCCCGTTAAGCAGCCATAGTGTGTTTTCTGCATGTGTGACTCTGTTCTGTTTTGTAATTCAGTTCAAGTGTAACGGTTTTTACATTCCCTCTATCAGTGATACCTTATGAGAAGTGTCCTTTTCTGTGTGACTTATTTCACTTAGAATCGTCGTACCTAAATCCACTCATCATGCTGCTACTAACCTTACGACATTGATTTCCTGGCTGAGTGATATTCCAATGTACATAAGGACCACAACTTCTTTATCCATTTTTCTCTTTCCTGGGATATTTAAGGTGGAATGAAGTGGAGGTCCTGGTCAACAGAGCAGCCCTAAACTTTGGGGTGCTTGTGTCTTGCTGATTTTTAATTTTCCCAATTTATACCCCCATGAGTGGAAGTGCCCTATGCTCTCTAAGCTGTGTTTTTCAGATGTTTCAGGACTCACCGGACACTTCTCCAGAGTGGCTCTTGGCAATTTACATCCCGCCCATCAGTGTAGCAAGGCTCCCATTTCTCCATGGCCTGTCCTGCATTTCTGGTTTGACACTTTTTTCAGCATGGCCCTTTTGACCGATGGGAAGCGAGACTTCTTTGTAGCGCTGATTTGCCTTTCCAGGTGGCTTGGTTGGCCAAAAAGGGCGTATGCGTTTTTTCCTGAATATATTCAGGAAAAAACGCATACGCCCTTTTTGGCCAAGGGCATCATTGTCAACGTTTTGCCGCTTTTCATGTGCTTTAAATGCGATTCGTATCTACCTCCTGAAATCTGTTTCCTGCAATTCTGCCTTGATTTCAAATCCTCTTCTTTGCCTTCCCTCAATATATTTGTGGACGAGAGTTATCATTAATAACTCTGCAGGTTTGTGAATTGCAGTGCCCTGAACCTCCATTTTACAACTCGTTTTTATGGGAGCTGGCCGCAAAATCGCAGAATGGCTTCAGGCCCTGTTCTGGTTCCGGGGGGCAGGCTGAGCCTGTGGTTAATTCTTCTTTCTGATGGGAAAATAGAGTGACCTGTGCCTGTCCCAACACCAAGAGCTAGTCTCTCGTTGGTTCCACGTCTTCCCGTTTATCCTCATGAGAAATTGCAACCTGCATGGAACAGGAGGTTAAAGGTGCTGATGCTCCAAGTAGGGAGCTTGCTAGTAAAGCGGCTGGAATGGCGAACCCGGGCACAAGGAGTTGAGAAATGAGGTGCGTTTTAGAAACCTTTCCCCATCACACGGTGTACCATCTTCTGGGTTTCTCATGCATGTTTTTGATGTAGGAAGATGCCCTTGAACCTGGAGATTTGGGACCCATGCGATGGGTACCACGCAGTATTCCTTTAAAGGGTCTGCGTTTGCTCACCCAACCTCACCAAACCTCTCAGCCCCATGAGTGTCCACCCTTATGTCTCATCCAGCTGTGCGTCTAGATATGGTCAATCAAGGTTGCATCACAGCCCCTGAACGCATTGTGTAAGAATTTCTCTCTCTTTCACTGTCTTTGTTTCATGGGTGTTTCAAAGTAATTTATTTTTATAATGGGGTTTAGCTGCTTTTCACTGCTGTGTTTATGCCGCTTTACACCCACTTGACACACTAACAGACAGATATCAATACATAGGTTTTAAGATTATTACTAGTCAGATATATTCTTGTGCGGTGAATAGGGCGTGTTGAGTCCAGTTCTCTGAGCAAGGAGTAGGTCTTGTCTATTACATATTGGGTTTATGGAACGGTATCTAAGCTAATTTGATACCCTTGTTATATGTATCACCCCACCTCACCTTTCCCGTTAAGCAGCCATAGTGTGTTTTCTGCATGTGTGACTCTGTTCTGTTTTGTAATTCAGTTCAAGTGTAACGGTTTTTACATTCCCTCTATCAGTGATACCTTATGAGAAGTGTCCTTTTCTGTGTGACTTATTTCACTTAGAATCGTCGTACCTAAATCCACTCATCATGCTGCTACTAACCTTACGACATTGATTTCCTGGCTGAGTGATATTCCAATGTACATAAGGACCACAACTTCTTTATCCATTTTTCTCTTTCCTGGGATATTTAAGGTGGAATGAAGTGGAGGTCCTGGTCAACAGAGCAGCCCTAAACTTTGGGGTGCTTGTGTCTTGCTGATTTTTAATTTTCCCAATTTATACCCCCATGAATGGAAGTGCCCTATGCTCTCTAAGCTGTGTTTTTCAGATGTTTCAGGACTCACCGGACACTTCTCCAGAGTGGCTCTTGGCAATTTACATCCCGCCCATCAGTGTAGCAAGGCTCCCATTTCTCCATGGCCTGTCCTGCATTTCTGGTTTTGACACTTTTTTCAGCATGGCCCTTTTGACCGATGGGAAGCGAGACTTCTTTGTAGCGCTGATTTGCCTTTCCAGGTTGCTTGGTTGGCCAAAAAGGGCGTATGCGTTTTTCCTGAATATATTCAGGAAAAAACGCATACGCCCTTTTTGGCCAAGGGCATCATTGTCAACGTTTTGCCGCTTTTCATGTGCTTTAAAGGCGATTCGAATCTACCTCCTGAAATCTGTTTCCTGCAATTCTGCCTTGATTTCAAATCCTCTTCTTTGCCTTCCCTCAATATATTTGTGGACGAGAGTTATCATTAATAACTCTGCAGGTTTGTGAATTGCAGTGCCCTGAACCTCCATTTTACAACTCGTTTTTATGGGAGCTGGCCGCAAAATCGCAGAATGGCTTCAGGCCCTGTTCTGGTTCCGGGGGGCAGGCTGAGCCTGTGGTTAATTCTTCTTTCTGATGGGAAAATAGAGTGACCTGTGCCTGTCCCAACACCAAGAGCTAGTCTCTCGTTGGTTCCACGTCTTCCCGTTTATCCTCAGGACAAATTGCAACCTGTATGGAACAGGAGGTTAAAGGTGCTGATGCTCCAAGTAGGGAGCTTGCTAGTAAAGCGGCTGGAATGGCGAACCCGGGCACAAGGAGATGAGAAATGAGGTGCGTTTTAGAAACCTTTCCCCATCACACGGTGTACCATCTTCTGGGTTTCTCATGCATGTTTTTGATGTACGAAGATGCCCTTGAACCTGGAGATTTGGGACCCATGCGATGGGTACCACGCAGTATTCCTTTAAAGGGTCTGCGTTTGCTCACCCAACCTCACCAAACCTCTCAGCCCCAAGAGTGTCCACCCTTATGTCTCATCCAGCTGTGCGTCTAGATATGGTCAATCCAGGTTGCATCACAGCCCCTGAACGCATTGTGTAAGAATTTCTCTCTCTTTCACTGTCTTTGTTTCATGGGTGTTTCAAAGTAATTTATTTTTATAATGGGGTTTAGCTGCTTTTCACTGCTGTGTTTATGCCGCTTTACACCCACTTGACACCCTAACAGAGAGATATCAATACATAGGTTTTACGATTATTATTAGATATATTCTTGTGCAGTGAATAGGGCGTGTTGAGTCCAGTTCTCTGAGCAAGGAGTAGGTCTTGTCTATTACATATTGGGTTTATGGAACGGTATCTGAGCTAATTTGATACCCTTGTTTTATGTATCACCCCACCTCACCTTTCCCGTTAAGCAGCCATAGTGTGTTTTCTGCATGTGTGACTCTGTTCTGTTTTGTAATTCAGTTCAAGTGTAACGGTTTTTACATTCCCTCTATCAGTGATACCTTATGAGAAGTGTCCTTTTCTGTGTGACTTATTTCACTTAGAATCGTCGTACCTAAATCCACTCATCATGCTGCTACTTACCTTACGACATTGATTTCATGGCTGAGTGATATTCCATTGTACATAAGGACCACAACTTCTTTATCCATTTTTCTCTTTCCTGGGATATTTAAGGTGGAATGAAGTGGAGGTCCTGGTCAACAGAGCAGCCCTAAACTTTGGGGTGCTTTTGTCTTGCTGATTTTTAATTTTCCCAATTTATACCCCCATGAGTGGAAGTGCCCTATGCTCTCTAAGCTGTGTTTTTCAGATGTTTCAGGACTCACCGGACACTTCTCCAGAGTGGCTCTTGGCAATTTACATCCCGCCCATCAGTGTAGCAAGGCTCCCATTTCTCCATGGCCTGTCCTGCATTTCTGGTTTTGACACTTTTTTCAGCATGGCCCTTTTGACCGATGGGAAGCGAGACTTCTTTGTAGCGCTGATTTGCCTTTCCAGGTTCCTTGGTTGGCCAAAAAGGGCGTATTCGTTTTTTCCTGAATATATTCAGGAAAAAACGCATACGCCCTTTTTGGCCAAGGGCATCATTGTCAACGTTTTGCCGCTTTTCATGTGCTTTAAAGGCGATTCGAATCTACCTCCTGAAATCTGTTTCCTGCAATTCTGCCTTGATTTCAAATCCTCTTCTTTGCCTTCCCTCAATATATTTGTGGACGAGAGTTATCATTAATAACTCTGCAGGTTTGTGAATTGCAGTGCCCTGAACCTCCATTTTACAACTCGTTTTTATGGGAGCTGGCCGCAAAATCGCAGAATGGCTTCAGGCCCTGTTCTGGTTCCGGGGGGCAGGCTGAGCCTGTGGTTAATTCTTCTTTCTGATGGGAAAATAGAGTGACCTGTGCCTGTCCCAACACCAAGAGCTAGTCTCTCGTTGGTTCCACGTCTTCCCGTTTATCCTCATGAGAAATTGCAACCTGCATGGAACAGGAGGTTAAAGGTGCTGATGCTCCAAGTAGGGAGCTTGCTAGTAAAGCGGCTGGAATGGCGAACCCGGGCACAAGGAGTTGAGAAATGAGGTGCGTTTTAGAAACCTTTCCCCATCACACGGTGTACCATCTTCTGGGTTTCTCATGCATGTTTTTGATGTAGGAAGATGCCCTTGAACCTGGAGATTTGGGACCCATGCGATGGGTACCACGCAGTATTCCTTTAAAGGGTCTGCGTTTGCTCACCCAACCTCACCAAACCTCTCAGCCCCAAGAGTGTCCACCCTTATGTCTCATCCAGCTGTGCGTCTAGATATGGTCAATCAAGGTTGCATCACAGCCCCTGAACGCATTGTGTAAGAATTTCTCTCTCTTTCACTGTCTTTGTTTCATGGGTGTTTCAAAGTAATTTATTTTTATAATGGGGTTTAGCTGCTTTTCACTGCTGTGTTTATGCCGCTTTACACCCACTTGACACACTAACAGAGAGATATCAATACATAGGTTTTAAGATTATTACTAGTCAGATATATTCTTGTGCGGTGAATAGGGCGTGTTGAGTCCAGTTCTCTGAGCAAGGAGTAGGTCTTGTCTATTACATATTGGGTTTATGGAACGGTATCTGAGCTAATTTGATACCCTTGTTATATGTATCACCCCACCTCACCTTTCCCGTTAAGCAGCCATAGTGTGTTTTCTGCATGTGTGACTCTGTTCTGTTTTGTAATTCAGTTCAAGTGTAACGGTTTTTACATTCCCTCTATCAGTGATACCTTATGAGAAGTGTCCTTTTCTGTGTGACTTATTTCACTTAGAATCGTCGTACCTAAATCCACTCATCATGCTGCTACTAACCTTACGACATTGATTTCCTGGCTGAGTGATATTCCAATGTACATAAGGACCACAACTTCTTTATCCATTTTTCTCTTTCCTGGGATATTTAAGGTGGAATGAAGTGGAGGTCCTGGTCAACAGAGCAGCCCTAAACTTTGGGGTGCTTGTGTCTTGCTGATTTTTAATTTTCCCAATTTATACCCCCATGAATGGAAGTGCCCTATGCTCTCTAAGCTGTGTTTTTCAGATGTTTCAGGACTCACCGGACACTTCTCCAGAGTGGCTCTTGGCAATTTACATCCCGCCCATCAGTGTAGCAAGGCTCCCATTTCTCCATGGCCTGTCCTGCATTTCTGGTTTTGACACTTTTTTCAGCATGGCCCTTTTGACCGATGGGAAGCGAGACTTCTTTGTAGCGCTGATTTGCCTTTCCAGGTTGCTTGGTTGGCCAAAAAGGGCGTATGCGTTTTTTCCTGATTATATTCAGGAAAAAACGCATACGCCCTTTTTGGCCAAGGGCATCATTGTCAACGTTTTGCCGCTTTTCATGTGCTTTAAAGGCGATTCGAATCTACCTCCTGAAATCTGTTTCCTGCAATTCTGCCTTGATTTCAAATCCTCTTCTTTGCCTTCCCTCAATATATTTGTGGACGAGAGTTATCATTAATAACTCTGCAGGTTTGTGAATTGCAGTGCCCTGAACCTCCATTTTACAACTCGTTTTTATGGGAGCTGGCCGCAAAATCGCAGAATGGCTTCAGGCCCTGTTCTGGTTCCGGGGGGCAGGCTGAGCCTGTGGTTAATTCTTCTTTCTGATGGGAAAATAGAGTGACCTGTGCCTGTCCCAACACCAAGAGCTAGTCTCTCGTTGGTTCCACGTCTTCCCGTTTATCCTCAGGACAAATTGCAACCTGTATGGAACAGGAGGTTAAAGGTGCTGATGCTCCAAGTAGGGAGCTTGCTAGTAAAGCGGCTGGAATGGCGAACCCGGGCACAAGGAGATGAGAAATGAGGTGCGTTTTAGAAACCTTTCCCCATCACACGGTGTACCATCTTCTGGGTTTCTCATGCATGTTTTTGATGTAGGAAGATGCCCTTGAACCTGGAGATTTGGGACCCATGCGATGGGTACCACGCAGTATTCCTTTAAAGGGTCTGCGTTTGCTCACCCAACCTCACCAAACCTCTCAGCCCCAAGAGTGTCCACCCTTATGTCTCATCCAGCTGTGCGTCTAGATATGGTCAATCCAGGTTGCATCACAGCCCCTGAACGCATTGTGTAAGAATTTCTCTCTCTTTCACTGTCTTTGTTTCATGGGTGTTTCAAAGTAATTTATTTTTATAATGGGGTTTAGCTGCTTTTCACTGCTGTGTTTATGCCGCTTTACACCCACTTGACACCCTAACAGAGAGATATCAATACATAGGTTTTACGATTATTATTAGTCAGATATATTCTTGTGCAGTGAATAGGGCGTGTTGAGTCCAGTTCTCTGAGCAAGGAGTAGGTCTTGTCTATTACATATTGGGTTTATGGAACGGTATCTGAGCTAATTTGATACCCTTGTTTTATGTATCACCCCACCTCACCTTTCCCGTTAAGCAGCCATAGTGTGTTTTCTGCATGTGTGACTCTGTTCTGTTTTGTAATTCAGTTCAAGTGTAACGGTTTTTACATTCCCTCTATCAGTGATACCTTATGAGAAGTGTCCTTTTCTGTGTGACTTATTTCACTTAGAATCGTCGTACCTAAATCCACTCATCATGCTGCTACTAACCTTACGACATTGATTTCCTGGCTGAGTGATATTCCATTGTACATAAGGACCACAACTTCTTTATCCATTTTTCTCTTTCCTGGGATATTTAAGGTGGAATGAAGTGGAGGTCCTGGTCAACAGAGCAGCCCTAAACTTTGGGGTGCTTGTGTCTTGCTGATTTTTAATTTTCCCAATTTATACCCCCATGAGTGGAAGTGCCCTATGCTCTCTAAGCTGTGTTTTTCAGATGTTTCAGGACTCACCGGACACTTCTCCGGAGTGGCTCTTGGCAATTTACATCCCGCCCATCAGTGTAGCAAGGCTCCCATTTCTCCATGGCCGATCCTGCATTTCTGTTTTTGACACTTTTTTCAGCATGGCCCTTTTGACCGATGGGAAGCGAGACTTCTTTGTAGCGCTGATTTGCCTTTCCAGGTGGCTTGGTTGGCCGAAAAGGGCGTATGCGTTTTTTCCTGAATATATTCAGGAAAAAACGCATACGCCCTTTTTGGCCAAGGGCATCATTGTCAACGTTTTGCCGCTTTTCATGTGCTTTAAAGGTGATTCGTATCTACCTCCTGAAATCTGTTTCCTGCAATTCTGCCTTGATTTCAAATCCTCTTCTTTGCCTTCCCTCAATATATTTGTGGACGAGAGTTATCATTAATAACTCTGCAGGTTTGTGAATTGCAGTGCCCTGAACCTCCATTTTACAACTCGTTTTTATGGGAGCTGGCCGCAAAATCGCAGAATGGCTTCAGGCCCTGTTCTGGTTCCGGGGGGCAGGCTGAGCCTGTGGTTAATTCTTCTTTCTGATGGGAAAATAGAGTGACCTGTGCCTGTCCCAACACCAAGAGCTAGTCTCTCGTTGGTTCCACGTCTTCCCGTTTATCCTCAGGACAAATTGCAACCTGCATGGAACAGGAGGTTAAAGGTGCTGATGCTCCAAGTAGGGAGCTTGCTAGTAAAGCGGCTGGAATGGCGTACCCGGGCACAAGGAGTTGAGAAATGAGGTGCGTTTTAGAAACCTTTCCCCATCACACGGTGTACCATCTTCTGGGTTTCTCATGCATGTTTTTGATGTAGGAAGATGCCCTTGAACCTGGAGATTTGGGACCCATGCGATGGGTACCACGCAGTATTCCTTTAAAGGGTCTGCGTTTGCTCACCCGACCTCACCAAACCTCTCAGCCCCAAGAGTGTCCACCCTTATGTCTCATCCAGCTGTGCGTCTAGATATGGTCAATCCAGGTTGCATCACAGCCCCTGAACGCATTGTGTAAGAATTTCTCTCTCTTTCACTGTCTTTGTTTCATGGGTGTTTCAAAGTAATTTATTTTTATAATGGGGTTTAGCTGCTTTTCACTGCTGTGTTTATGCCGCTTTACACCCACTTGACACACTAACAGAGAGATATCAATACATAGGTTTTACGATTATTATTAGTCAGATATATTCTTGTGCGGTGAATAGGGCATGTTGAGTCCAGTTCTCTGAGCAAGGAGTAGGTCTTGTCTATTACATATTGGGTTTATGGAACGGTATCTGAGCTAATTTGATACCCTTGTTATATGTATCACCCCACCTCACCTTTCCCGTTAAGCAGCCATAGTGTGTTTTCTGCATGTGTGACTCTGTTCTGTTTTGTAATTCAGTTCAAGTGTAACGGTTTTTACATTCCCTCTATCAGTGATACCTTATGAGAAGTGTCCTTTTCTGTGTGACTTATTTCACTTTGAATCGTCGTACCTAAATCCACTCATCATGCTGCTACTTACCTTACGACATTGATTTCATGGCTGAGTGATATTCCATTGTACATAAGGACCACAACTTCTTTATCCATTTTTCTCTTTCCTGGGATATTTAAGGTGGAATGAAGTGGAGGTCCTGGTCAACAGAGCAGCCCTAAACTTTGGGGTGCTTGTGTCTTGCTGATTTTTCATTTTCCCAATTTATACCCCCATGAGTGGAAGTGCCCTATGCTCTCTAAGCTGTGTTTTTCAGATGTTTCAGGACTCACCGGACACTTCTCCAGAGTGGCTCCTGGCAATTTACATCCCGCCCATCAGTGTAGCAAGGCTCCCATTTCTCCATGGCCTGTCCTGCATTTCTGGTTTTGACACTTTTTTCAGCATGGCCCTTTTGACCGATGGGAAGCGAGACTTCTTTGTAGCGCTGATTTGCCTTTCCAGGTGGCTTGGTTGGCCAAAAAGGGCGTATGCGTTTTTTCCTGAATATATTCAGGAAAAAACGCATACGCCCTTTTTGGCCAAGGGCATCATTGTCAACGTTTTGCCGCTTTTCATGTGCTTTAAAGGCGATTCGTATCTACCTCCTGAAATCTGTTTCCTGCAATTCTGCCTTGATTTCAAATCCTCTTCTTTGCCTTCCCTCAATATATTTGTGGACGAGAGTTATCATTTATAACTCTGCAGGTTTGTGAATTGCAGTGCCCTGAACCTCCATTTTACAACTCGTTTTTATGGGAGCTGGCCGCAAAATCGCAGAATGGCTTCAGGCCCTGTTCTGGTTCCGGGGGGCAGGCTGAGCCTGTGGTTAATTCTTCTTTCTGATGGGAAAATAGAGTGACCTGTGCCTGTCCCAACACCAAGAGCTAGTCTCTCGTTGGTTCCACGTCTTCCCGTTTATCCTCAGGACAAATTGCAACCTGCATGGAACAGGAAGTTAAAGGTGCTGATGCTCCAAGTAGGGAGCTTGCTAGTAAAGCGGCTGGAATGGCGAACCCGGGCACAAGGAGTTGAGAAATGAGGTGCGTTTTAGAAACCTTTCCCCATCACACGGTGTACCATCTTCTGGGTTTCTCATGCATGTTTTTGATGTAGGAAGATGCCCTTGAACCTGGAGATTTGGGACCCATGCGATGGGTACCACGCAGTATTCCTTTAAAGGGTCTGCGTTTGCTCACCCAACCTCACCAAACCTCTCAGCCCCAAGAGTGTCCACCCTTATGTCTCATCCAGCTGTGCGTCTAGATATGGTCAATCCAGGTTGCATCACAGCCCCTGAACGCATTGTGTAAGAATTTCTCTCTCTTTCACTGTCTTTGTTTCATGGGTGTTTCAAAGTAATTTATTTTTATAATGGGGTTTAGCTGCTTTTCACTGCTGTGTTTATGCCGCTTTACACCCACTTGACACACTAACAGAGAGATATCAATACATAGGTTTTAAGATTATTATTAGTCAGATATATTCTTGTGCGGTGAATAGGGCGTGTTGAGTCCAGTTCTCTGAGCAAGGAGTAGGTCTGGTCTATTACATATTGGGTTTATGGAACGGTATCTGAGCTAATTTGATACCCTTGTTTTATGTATCACCCCACCTCACCTTTCCCGTTAAGCAGCCATAGTGTGTTTTCTGCATGTGTGACTCTGTTCTGTTTTGTAATTCAGTTCAAGTGTAACGGTTTTTACATTCCCTCTATCAGTGATACCTTATGAGAAGTGTCCTTTTCTGTGTGACTTATTTCACTTAGAATCGTCGTACCTAAATCCACTCATCATGCTGCTACTAACCTTACGACATTGATTTCCTGGCTGAGTGATATTCCAATGTACATAAGGACCACAACTTCTTTATCCATTTTTCTCTTTCCTGGGATATTTAAGGTGGAATGAAGTGGAGGTCCTGGTCAACAGAGCAGCCCTAAACTTTGGGGTGCTTGTGTCTTGCTGATTTTTAATTTTCCCAATTTATACCCCCATGAGTGGAAGTGCCCTATGCTCTCTAAGCTGTGTTTTTCAGATGTTTCAGGACTCACCGGACACTTCTCCAGAGTGGCTCTTGGCAATTTACATCCCGCCCATCAGTGTAGCAAGGCTCCCATTTCTCCATGGCCTGTCCTGCATTTCTGGTTTGACACTTTTTTCAGCATGGCCCTTTTGACCGATGGGAAGCGAGACTTCTTTGTAGCGCTGATTTGCCTTTCCAGGTGGCTTGGTTGGCCAAAAAGGGCGTATGCGTTTTTTCCTGAATATATTCAGGAAAAAACGCATACGCCCTTTTTGGCCAAGGGCATCATTGTCAACGTTTTGCCGCTTTTCATGTGCTTTAAAGGCGATTCGTATCTACCTCCTGAAATCTGTTTCCTGCAATTCTGCCTTGATTTCAAATCCTCTTCTTTGCCTTCCCTCAATATATTTGTGGACGAGAGTTATCATTAATAACTCTGCAGGTTTGTGAATTGCAGTGCCCTGAACCTCCATTTTACAACTCGTTTTTATGGGAGCTGGCCGCAAAATCGCAGAATGGCTTCAGGCCCTGTTCTGGTTCCGGGGGGCAGGCTGAGCCTGTGGTTAATTCTTCTTTCTGATGGGAAAATAGAGTGACCTGTGCCTGTCCCAACACCAAGAGCTAGTCTCTCGTTGGTTCCACGTCTTCCCGTTTATCCTCATGAGAAATTGCAACCTGCATGGAACAGGAGGTTAAAGGTGCTGATGCTCCAAGTAGGGAGCTTGCTAGTAAAGCGGCTGGAATGGCGAACCCGGGCACAAGGAGTTGAGAAATGAGGTGCGTTTTAGAAACCTTTCCCCATCACACGGTGTACCATCTTCTGGGTTTCTCATGCATGTTTTTGATGTAGGAAGATGCCCTTGAACCTGGAGATTTGGGACCCATGCGATGGGTACCACGCAGTATTCCTTTAAAGGGTCTGCGTTTGCTCACCCAACCTCACCAAACCTCTCAGCCCCATGAGTGTCCACCCTTATGTCTCATCCAGCTGTGCGTCTAGATATGGTCAATCAAGGTTGCATCACAGCCCCTGAACGCATTGTGTAAGAATTTCTCTCTCTTTCACTGTCTTTGTTTCATGGGTGTTTCAAAGTAATTTATTTTTATAATGGGGTTTAGCTGCTTTTCACTGCTGTGTTTATGCCGCTTTACACCCACTTGACACACTAACAGAGAGATATCAATACATAGGTTTTAAGATTATTACTAGTCAGATATATTCTTGTGCGGTGAATAGGGCGTGTTGAGTCCAGTTCTCTGAGCAAGGAGTAGGTCTTGTCTATTACATATTGGGTTTATGGAACGGTATCTGAGCTAATTTGATACCCTTGTTATATGTATCACCCCACCTCACCTTTCCCGTTAAGCAGCCATAGTGTGTTTTCTGCATGTGTGACTCTGTTCTGTTTTGTAATTCAGTTCAAGTGTAACGGTTTTTACATTCCCTCTATCAGTGATACCTTATGAGAAGTGTCCTTTTCTGTGTGACTTATTTCACTTAGAATCGTCGTACCTAAATCCACTCATCATGCTGCTACTAACCTTACGACATTGATTTCCTGGCTGAGTGATATTCCAATGTACATAAGGACCACAACTTCTTTATCCATTTTTCTCTTTCCTGGGATATTTAAGGTGGAATGAAGTGGAGGTCCTGGTCAACAGAGCAGCCCTAAACTTTGGGGTGCTTGTGTCTTGCTGATTTTTAATTTTCCCAATTTATACCCCCATGAATGGAAGTGCCCTATGCTCTCTAAGCTGTGTTTTTCAGATGTTTCAGGACTCACCGGACACTTCTCCAGAGTGGCTCTTGGCAATTTACATCCCGCCCATCAGTGTAGCAAGGCTCCCATTTCTCCATGGCCTGTCCTGCATTTCTGGTTTTGACACTTTTTTCAGCATGGCCCTTTTGACCGATGGGAAGCGAGACTTCTTTGTAGCGCTGATTTGCCTTTCCAGGTTGCTTGGTTGGCCAAAAAGGGCGTATGCGTTTTTCCTGAATATATTCAGGAAAAAACGCATACGCCCTTTTTGGCCAAGGGCATCATTGTCAACGTTTTGCCGCTTTTCATGTGCTTTAAAGGCGATTCGAATCTACCTCCTGAAATCTGTTTCCTGCAATTCTGCCTTGATTTCAAATCCTCTTCTTTGCCTTCCCTCAATATATTTGTGGACGAGAGTTATCATTAATAACTCTGCAGGTTTGTGAATTGCAGTGCCCTGAACCTCCATTTTACAACTCGTTTTTATGGGAGCTGGCCGCAAAATCGCAGAATGGCTTCAGGCCCTGTTCTGGTTCCGGGGGGCAGGCTGAGCCTGTGGTTAATTCTTCTTTCTGATGGGAAAATAGAGTGACCTGTGCCTGTCCCAACACCAAGAGCTAGTCTCTCGTTGGTTCCACGTCTTCCCGTTTATCCTCAGGACAAATTGCAACCTGTATGGAACAGGAGGTTAAAGGTGCTGATGCTCCAAGTAGGGAGCTTGCTAGTAAAGCGGCTGGAATGGCGAACCCGGGCACAAGGAGATGAGAAATGAGGTGCGTTTTAGAAACCTTTCCCCATCACACGGTGTACCATCTTCTGGGTTTCTCATGCATGTTTTTGATGTACGAAGATGCCCTTGAACCTGGAGATTTGGGACCCATGCGATGGGTACCACGCAGTATTCCTTTAAAGGGTCTGCGTTTGCTCACCCAACCTCACCAAACCTCTCAGCCCCAAGAGTGTCCACCCTTATGTCTCATCCAGCTGTGCGTCTAGATATGGTCAATCCAGGTTGCATCACAGCCCCTGAACGCATTGTGTAAGAATTTCTCTCTCTTTCACTGTCTTTGTTTCATGGGTGTTTCAAAGTAATTTATTTTTATAATGGGGTTTAGCTGCTTTTCACTGCTGTGTTTATGCCGCTTTACACCCACTTGACACCCTAACAGAGAGATATCAATACATAGGTTTTACGATTATTATTAGATATATTCTTGTGCAGTGAATAGGGCGTGTTGAGTCCAGTTCTCTGAGCAAGGAGTAGGTCTTGTCTATTACATATTGGGTTTATGGAACGGTATCTGAGCTAATTTGATACCCTTGTTTTATGTATCACCCCACCTCACCTTTCCCGTTAAGCAGCCATAGTGTGTTTTCTGCATGTGTGACTCTGTTCTGTTTTGTAATTCAGTTCAAGTGTAACGGTTTTTACATTCCCTCTATCAGTGATACCTTATGAGAAGTGTCCTTTTCTGTGTGACTTATTTCACTTAGAATCGTCGTACCTAAATCCACTCATCATGCTGCTACTTACCTTACGACATTGATTTCATGGCTGAGTGATATTCCATTGTACATAAGGACCACAACTTCTTTATCCATTTTTCTCTTTCCTGGGATATTTAAGGTGGAATGAAGTGGAGGTCCTGGTCAACAGAGCAGCCCTAAACTTTGGGGTGCTTTTGTCTTGCTGATTTTTAATTTTCCCAATTTATACCCCCATGAGTGGAAGTGCCCTATGCTCTCTAAGCTGTGTTTTTCAGATGTTTCAGGACTCACCGGACACTTCTCCAGAGTGGCTCTTGGCAATTTACATCCCGCCCATCAGTGTAGCAAGGCTCCCATTTCTCCATGGCCTGTCCTGCATTTCTGGTTTTGACACTTTTTTCAGCATGGCCCTTTTGACCGATGGGAAGCGAGACTTCTTTGTAGCGCTGATTTGCCTTTCCAGGTGGCTTGGTTGGCCAAAAAGGGCGTATGCGTTTTTTCCTGAATATATTCAGGAAAAAACGCATACGCCCTTTTTGGCCAAGGGCATCATTGTCAACGTTTTGCCGCTTTTCATGTGCTTTAAAGGCGATTCGTATCTACCTCCTGAAATCTGTTTCCTGCAATTCTGCCTTGATTTCAAATCCTCTTCTTTGCCTTCCCTCAATATATTTGTGGACGAGAGTTATCATTTATAACTCTGCAGGTTTGTGAATTGCAGTGCCCTGAACCTCCATTTTACAACTCGTTTTTATGGGAGCTGGCCGCAAAATCGCAGAATGGCTTCAGGCCCTGTTCTGGTTCCGGGGGGCAGGCTGAGCCTGTGGTTAATTCTTCTTTCTGATGGGAAAATAGAGTGACCTGTGCCTGTCCCAACACCAAGAGCTAGTCTCTCGTTGGTTCCACGTCTTCCCGTTTATCCTCAGGACAAATTGCAACCTGCATGGAACAGGAGGTTAAAGGTGCTGATGCTCCAAGTAGGGAGCTTGCTAGTAAAGCGGCTGGAATGGCGAACCCGGGCACAAGGAGTTGAGAAATGAGGTGCGTTTTAGAAACCTTTCCCCATCACACGGTGTACCATCTTCTGGGTTTCTCATGCATGTTTTTGATGTAGGAAGATGCCCTTGAACCTGGAGATTTGGGACCCATGCGATGGGTACCACGCAGTATTCCTTTAAAGGGTCTGCGTTTGCTCACCCAACCTCACCAAACCTCTCAGCCCCAAGAGTGTCCACCCTTATGTCTCATCCAGCTGTGCGTCTAGATATGGTCAATCCAGGTTGCATCACAGCCCCTGAACGCATTGTGTAAGAATTTCTCTCTCTTTCACTGTCTTTGTTTCATGGGTGTTTCAAAGTAATTTATTTTTATAATGGGGTTTAGCTGCTTTTCACTGCTGTGTTTATGCCGCTTTACACCCACTTGACACACTAACAGAGAGATATCAATACATAGGTTTTAAGATTATTATTAGTCAGATATATTCTTGTGCGGTGAATAGGGCGTGTTGAGTCCAGTTCTCTGAGCAAGGAGTAGGTCTGGTCTATTACATATTGGGTTTATGGAACGGTATCTGAGCTAATTTGATACCCTTGTTTTATGTATCACCCCACCTCACCTTTCCCGTTAAGCAGCCATAGTGTGTTTTCTGCATGTGTGACTCTGTTCTGTTTTGTAATTCAGTTCAAGTGTAACGGTTTTTACATTCCCTCTATCAGTGATACCTTATGAGAAGTGTCCTTTTCTGTGTGACTTATTTCACTTAGAATCGTCGTACCTAAATCCACTCATCATGCTGCTACTAACCTTACGACATTGATTTCCTGGCTGAGTGATATTCCAATGTACATAAGGACCACAACTTCTTTATCCATTTTTCTCTTTCCTGGGATATTTAAGGTGGAATGAAGTGGAGGTCCTGGTCAACAGAGCAGCCCTAAACTTTGGGGTGCTTGTGTCTTGCTGATTTTTAATTTTCCCAATTTATACCCCCATGAGTGGAAGTGCCCTATGCTCTCTAAGCTGTGTTTTTCAGATGTTTCAGGACTCACCGGACACTTCTCCAGAGTGGCTCTTGGCAATTTACATCCCGCCCATCAGTGTAGCAAGGCTCCCATTTCTCCATGGCCTGTCCTGCATTTCTGGTTTGACACTTTTTTCAGCATGGCCCTTTTGACCGATGGGAAGCGAGACTTCTTTGTAGCGCTGATTTGCCTTTCCAGGTGGCTTGGTTGGCCAAAAAGGGCGTATGCGTTTTTTCCTGAATATATTCAGGAAAAAACGCATACGCCCTTTTTGGCCAAGGGCATCATTGTCAACGTTTTGCCGCTTTTCATGTGCTTTAAAGGCGATTCGTATCTACCTCCTGAAATCTGTTTCCTGCAATTCTGCCTTGATTTCAAATCCTCTTCTTTGCCTTCCCTCAATATATTTGTGGACGAGAGTTATCATTAATAACTCTGCAGGTTTGTGAATTGCAGTGCCCTGAACCTCCATTTTACAACTCGTTTTTATGGGAGCTGGCCGCAAAATCGCAGAATGGCTTCAGGCCCTGTTCTGGTTCCGGGGGGCAGGCTGAGCCTGTGGTTAATTCTTCTTTCTGATGGGAAAATAGAGTGACCTGTGCCTGTCCCAACACCAAGAGCTAGTCTCTCGTTGGTTCCACGTCTTCCCGTTTATCCTCATGAGAAATTGCAACCTGCATGGAACAGGAGGTTAAAGGTGCTGATGCTCCAAGTAGGGAGCTTGCTAGTAAAGCGGCTGGAATGGCGAACCCGGGCACAAGGAGTTGAGAAATGAGGTGCGTTTTAGAAACCTTTCCCCATCACACGGTGTACCATCTTCTGGGTTTCTCATGCATGTTTTTGATGTAGGAAGATGCCCTTGAACCTGGAGATTTGGGACCCATGCGATGGGTACCACGCAGTATTCCTTTAAAGGGTCTGCGTTTGCTCACCCAACCTCACCAAACCTCTCAGCCCCATGAGTGTCCACCCTTATGTCTCATCCAGCTGTGCGTCTAGATATGGTCAATCAAGGTTGCATCACAGCCCCTGAACGCATTGTGTAAGAATTTCTCTCTCTTTCACTGTCTTTGTTTCATGGGTGTTTCAAAGTAATTTATTTTTATAATGGGGTTTAGCTGCTTTTCACTGCTGTGTTTATGCCGCTTTACACCCACTTGACACACTAACAGAGAGATATCAATACATAGGTTTTAAGATTATTACTAGTCAGATATATTCTTGTGCGGTGAATAGGGCGTGTTGAGTCCAGTTCTCTGAGCAAGGAGTAGGTCTTGTCTATTACATATTGGGTTTATGGAACGGTATCTGAGCTAATTTGATACCCTTGTTATATGTATCACCCCACCTCACCTTTCCCGTTAAGCAGCCATAGTGTGTTTTCTGCATGTGTGACTCTGTTCTGTTTTGTAATTCAGTTCAAGTGTAACGGTTTTTACATTCCCTCTATCAGTGATACCTTATGAGAAGTGTCCTTTTCTGTGTGACTTATTTCACTTAGAATCGTCGTACCTAAATCCACTCATCATGCTGCTACTAACCTTACGACATTGATTTCCTGGCTGAGTGATATTCCAATGTACATAAGGACCACAACTTCTTTATCCATTTTTCTCTTTCCTGGGATATTTAAGGTGGAATGAAGTGGAGGTCCTGGTCAACAGAGCAGCCCTAAACTTTGGGGTGCTTGTGTCTTGCTGATTTTTAATTTTCCCAATTTATACCCCCATGAATGGAAGTGCCCTATGCTCTCTAAGCTGTGTTTTTCAGATGTTTCAGGACTCACCGGACACTTCTCCAGAGTGGCTCTTGGCAATTTACATCCCGCCCATCAGTGTAGCAAGGCTCCCATTTCTCCATGGCCTGTCCTGCATTTCTGGTTTTGACACTTTTTTCAGCATGGCCCTTTTGACCGATGGGAAGCGAGACTTCTTTGTAGCGCTGATTTGCCTTTCCAGGTTGCTTGGTTGGCCAAAAAGGGCGTATGCGTTTTTCCTGAATATATTCAGGAAAAAACGCATACGCCCTTTTTGGCCAAGGGCATCATTGTCAACGTTTTGCCGCTTTTCATGTGCTTTAAAGGCGATTCGAATCTACCTCCTGAAATCTGTTTCCTGCAATTCTGCCTTGATTTCAAATCCTCTTCTTTGCCTTCCCTCAATATATTTGTGGACGAGAGTTATCATTAATAACTCTGCAGGTTTGTGAATTGCAGTGCCCTGAACCTCCATTTTACAACTCGTTTTTATGGGAGCTGGCCGCAAAATCGCAGAATGGCTTCAGGCCCTGTTCTGGTTCCGGGGGGCAGGCTGAGCCTGTGGTTAATTCTTCTTTCTGATGGGAAAATAGAGTGACCTGTGCCTGTCCCAACACCAAGAGCTAGTCTCTCGTTGGTTCCACGTCTTCCCGTTTATCCTCAGGACAAATTGCAACCTGTATGGAACAGGAGGTTAAAGGTGCTGATGCTCCAAGTAGGGAGCTTGCTAGTAAAGCGGCTGGAATGGCGAACCCGGGCACAAGGAGATGAGAAATGAGGTGCGTTTTAGAAACCTTTCCCCATCACACGGTGTACCATCTTCTGGGTTTCTCATGCATGTTTTTGATGTACGAAGATGCCCTTGAACCTGGAGATTTGGGACCCATGCGATGGGTACCACGCAGTATTCCTTTAAAGGGTCTGCGTTTGCTCACCCAACCTCACCAAACCTCTCAGCCCCAAGAGTGTCCACCCTTATGTCTCATCCAGCTGTGCGTCTAGATATGGTCAATCCAGGTTGCATCACAGCCCCTGAACGCATTGTGTAAGAATTTCTCTCTCTTTCACTGTCTTTGTTTCATGGGTGTTTCAAAGTAATTTATTTTTATAATGGGGTTTAGCTGCTTTTCACTGCTGTGTTTATGCCGCTTTACACCCACTTGACACCCTAACAGAGAGATATCAATACATAGGTTTTACGATTATTATTAGATATATTCTTGTGCAGTGAATAGGGCGTGTTGAGTCCAGTTCTCTGAGCAAGGAGTAGGTCTTGTCTATTACATATTGGGTTTATGGAACGGTATCTGAGCTAATTTGATACCCTTGTTTTATGTATCACCCCACCTCACCTTTCCCGTTAAGCAGCCATAGTGTGTTTTCTGCATGTGTGACTCTGTTCTGTTTTGTAATTCAGTTCAAGTGTAACGGTTTTTACATTCCCTCTATCAGTGATACCTTATGAGAAGTGTCCTTTTCTGTGTGACTTATTTCACTTAGAATCGTCGTACCTAAATCCACTCATCATGCTGCTACTTACCTTACGACATTGATTTCATGGCTGAGTGATATTCCATTGTACATAAGGACCACAACTTCTTTATCCATTTTTCTCTTTCCTGGGATATTTAAGGTGGAATGAAGTGGAGGTCCTGGTCAACAGAGCAGCCCTAAACTTTGGGGTGCTTTTGTCTTGCTGATTTTTAATTTTCCCAATTTATACCCCCATGAGTGGAAGTGCCCTATGCTCTCTAAGCTGTGTTTTTCAGATGTTTCAGGACTCA
This sequence comes from Balaenoptera borealis, assembly GCF_965194805.1. Classification (NCBI taxonomy): domain Eukaryota; kingdom Metazoa; phylum Chordata; class Mammalia; order Artiodactyla; family Balaenopteridae; genus Balaenoptera; species Balaenoptera borealis. The sequence continues at coordinate 785,885 of NW_028123901.1, read as the reverse complement.
CCGGACACTTCTCCAGAGTGGCTCTTGGCAATTTACATCCCGCCCATCAGTGTAGCAAGGCTCCCATTTCTCCATGGCCTGTCCTGCATTTCTGGTTTTGACACTTTTTTCAGCATGGCCCTTTTGACCGATGGGAAGCGAGACTTCTTTGTAGCGCTGATTTGCCTTTCCAGGTTCCTTGGTTGGCCAAAAAGGGCGTATGCGTTTTTTCCTGAATATATTCAGGAAAAAACGCATACGCCCTTTTTGGCCAAGGGCATCATTGTCAACGTTTTGCCGCTTTTCATGTGCTTTAAAGGCGATTCGAATCTACCTCCTGAAATCTGTTTCCTGCAATTCTGCCTTGATTTCAAATCCTCTTCTTTGCCTTCCCTCAATATATTTGTGGACGAGAGTTATCATTAATAACTCTGCAGGTTTGTGAATTGCAGTGCCCTGAACCTCCATTTTACAACTCGTTTTTATGGGAGCTGGCCGCAAAATCGCAGAATGGCTTCAGGCCCTGTTCTGGTTCCGGGGGGCAGGCTGAGCCTGTGGTTAATTCTTCTTTCTGATGGGAAAATAGAGTGACCTGTGCCTGTCCCAACACCAAGAGCTAGTCTCTCGTTGGTTCCACGTCTTCCCGTTTATCCTCATGAGAAATTGCAACCTGCATGGAACAGGAGGTTAAAGGTGCTGATGCTCCAAGTAGGGAGCTTGCTAGTAAAGCGGCTGGAATGGCGAACCCGGGCACAAGGAGTTGAGAAATGAGGTGCGTTTTAGAAACCTTTCCCCATCACACGGTGTACCATCTTCTGGGTTTCTCATGCATGTTTTTGATGTAGGAAGATGCCCTTGAACCTGGAGATTTGGGACCCATGCGATGGGTACCACGCAGTATTCCTTTAAAGGGTCTGCGTTTGCTCACCCAACCTCACCAAACCTCTCAGCCCCAAGAGTGTCCACCCTTATGTCTCATCCAGCTGTGCGTCTAGATATGGTCAATCAAGGTTGCATCACAGCCCCTGAACGCATTGTGTAAGAATTTCTCTCTCTTTCACTGTCTTTGTTTCATGGGTGTTTCAAAGTAATTTATTTTTATAATGGGGTTTAGCTGCTTTTCACTGCTGTGTTTATGCCGCTTTACACCCACTTGACACACTAACAGAGAGATATCAATACATAGGTTTTAAGATTATTACTAGTCAGATATATTCTTGTGCGGTGAATAGGGCGTGTTGAGTCCAGTTCTCTGAGCAAGGAGTAGGTCTTGTCTATTACATATTGGGTTTATGGAACGGTATCTGAGCTAATTTGATACCCTTGTTATATGTATCACCCCACCTCACCTTTCCCGTTAAGCAGCCATAGTGTGTTTTCTGCATGTGTGACTCTGTTCTGTTTTGTAATTCAGTTCAAGTGTAACGGTTTTTACATTCCCTCTATCAGTGATACCTTATGAGAAGTGTCCTTTTCTGTGTGACTTATTTCACTTAGAATCGTCGTACCTAAATCCACTCATCATGCTGCTACTAACCTTACGACATTGATTTCCTGGCTGAGTGATATTCCAATGTACATAAGGACCACAACTTCTTTATCCATTTTTCTCTTTCCTGGGATATTTAAGGTGGAATGAAGTGGAGGTCCTGGTCAACAGAGCAGCCCTAAACTTTGGGGTGCTTGTGTCTTGCTGATTTTTAATTTTCCCAATTTATACCCCCATGAATGGAAGTGCCCTATGCTCTCTAAGCTGTGTTTTTCAGATGTTTCAGGACTCACCGGACACTTCTCCAGAGTGGCTCTTGGCAATTTACATCCCGCCCATCAGTGTAGCAAGGCTCCCATTTCTCCATGGCCTGTCCTGCATTTCTGGTTTTGACACTTTTTTCAGCATGGCCCTTTTGACCGATGGGAAGCGAGACTTCTTTGTAGCGCTGATTTGCCTTTCCAGGTTGCTTGGTTGGCCAAAAAGGGCGTATGCGTTTTTTCCTGAATATATTCAGGAAAAAACGCATACGCCCTTTTTGGCCAAGGGCATCATTGTCAACGTTTTGCCGCTTTTCATGTGCTTTAAAGGCGATTCGAATCTACCTCCTGAAATCTGTTTCCTGCAATTCTGCCTTGATTTCAAATCCTCTTCTTTGCCTTCCCTCAATATATTTGTGGACGAGAGTTATCATTAATAACTCTGCAGGTTTGTGAATTGCAGTGCCCTGAACCTCCATTTTACAACTCGTTTTTATGGGAGCTGGCCGCAAAATCGCAGAATGGCTTCAGGCCCTGTTCTGGTTCCGGGGGGCAGGCTGAGCCTGTGGTTAATTCTTCTTTCTGATGGGAAAATAGAGTGACCTGTGCCTGTCCCAACACCAAGAGCTAGTCTCTCGTTGGTTCCACGTCTTCCCGTTTATCCTCAGGACAAATTGCAACCTGTATGGAACAGGAGGTTAAAGGTGCTGATGCTCCAAGTAGGGAGCTTGCTAGTAAAGCGGCTGGAATGGCGAACCCGGGCACAAGGAGATGAGAAATGAGGTGCGTTTTAGAAACCTTTCCCCATCACACGGTGTACCATCTTCTGGGTTTCTCATGCATGTTTTTGATGTAGGAAGATGCCCTTGAACCTGGAGATTTGGGACCCATGCGATGGGTACCACGCAGTATTCCTTTAAAGGGTCTGCGTTTGCTCACCCAACCTCACCAAACCTCTCAGCCCCAAGAGTGTCCACCCTTATGTCTCATCCAGCTGTGCGTCTAGATATGGTCAATCCAGGTTGCATCACAGCCCCTGAACGCATTGTGTAAGAATTTCTCTCTCTTTCACTGTCTTTGTTTCATGGGTGTTTCAAAGTAATTTATTTTTATAATGGGGTTTAGCTGCTTTTCACTGCTGTGTTTATGCCGCTTTACACCCACTTGACACCCTAACAGAGAGATATCAATACATAGGTTTTACGATTATTATTAGTCAGATATATTCTTGTGCAGTGAATAGGGCGTGTTGAGTCCAGTTCTCTGAGCAAGGAGTAGGTCTTGTCTATTACATATTGGGTTTATGGAACGGTATCTGAGCTAATTTGATACCCTTGTTTTATGTATCACCCCACCTCACCTTTCCCGTTAAGCAGCCATAGTGTGTTTTCTGCATGTGTGACTCTGTTCTGTTTTGTAATTCAGTTCAAGTGTAACGGTTTTTACATTCCCTCTATCAGTGATACCTTATGAGAAGTGTCCTTTTCTGTGTGACTTATTTCACTTAGAATCGTCGTACCTAAATCCACTCATCATGCTGCTACTAACCTTACGACATTGATTTCCTGGCTGAGTGATATTCCATTGTACATAAGGACCACAACTTCTTTATCCATTTTTCTCTTTCCTGGGATATTTAAGGTGGAATGAAGTGGAGGTCCTGGTCAACAGAGCAGCCCTAAACTTTGGGGTGCTTGTGTCTTGCTGATTTTTAATTTTCCCAATTTATACCCCCATGAGTGGAAGTGCCCTATGCTCTCTAAGCTGTGTTTTTCAGATGTTTCAGGACTCACCGGACACTTCTCCGGAGTGGCTCTTGGCAATTTACATCCCGCCCATCAGTGTAGCAAGGCTCCCATTTCTCCATGGCCGATCCTGCATTTCTGGTTTTGACACTTTTTTCAGCATGGCCCTTTTGACCGATGGGAAGCGAGACTTCTTTGTAGCGCTGATTTGCCTTTCCAGGTGGCTTGGTTGGCCAAAAAGGGCGTATGCGTTTTTTCCTGAATATATTCAGGAAAAAACGCATACGCCCTTTTTGGCCAAGGGCATCATTGTCAACGTTTTGCCGCTTTTCATGTGCTTTAAAGGTGATTCGTATCTACCTCCTGAAATCTGTTTCCTGCAATTCTGCCTTGATTTCAAATCCTCTTCTTTGCCTTCCCTCAATATATTTGTGGACGAGAGTTATCATTAATAACTCTGCAGGTTTGTGAATTGCAGTGCCCTGAACCTCCATTTTACAACTCGTTTTTATGGGAGCTGGCCGCAAAATCGCAGAATGGCTTCAGGCCCTGTTCTGGTTCCGGGGGGCAGGCTGAGCCTGTGGTTAATTCTTCTTTCTGATGGGAAAATAGAGTGACCTGTGCCTGTCCCAACACCAAGAGCTAGTCTCTCGTTGGTTCCACGTCTTCCCGTTTATCCTCAGGACAAATTGCAACCTGCATGGAACAGGAGGTTAAAGGTGCTGATGCTCCAAGTAGGGAGCTTGCTAGTAAAGCGGCTGGAATGGCGTACCCGGGCACAAGGAGTTGAGAAATGAGGTGCGTTTTAGAAACCTTTCCCCATCACACGGTGTACCATCTTCTGGGTTTCTCATGCATGTTTTTGATGTAGGAAGATGCCCTTGAACCTGGAGATTTGGGACCCATGCGATGGGTACCACGCAGTATTCCTTTAAAGGGTCTGCGTTTGCTCACCCAACCTCACCAAACCTCTCAGCCCCAAGAGTGTCCACCCTTATGTCTCATCCAGCTGTGCGTCTAGATATGGTCAATCCAGGTTGCATCACAGCCCCTGAACGCATTGTGTAAGAATTTCTCTCTCTTTCACTGTCTTTGTTTCATGGGTGTTTCAAAGTAATTTATTTTTATATTGGGGTTTAGCTGCTTTTCACTGCTGTGTTTATGCCGCTTTACACCCACTTGACACACTAACAGAGAGATATCAATACATAGGTTTTACGATTATTATTAGTCAGATATATTCTTGTGCGGTGAATAGGGCGTGTTGAGTCCAGTTCTCTGAGCAAGGAGTAGGTCTTGTCTATTACATATTGGGTTTATGGAACGGTATCTGAGCTAATTTGATACCCTTGTTTTATGTATCACCCCACCTCACCTTTCCCGTTAAGCAGCCATAGTGTGTTTTCTGCATGTGTGACTCTGTTCTGTTTTGTAATTCAGTTCAAGTGTAACGGTTTTTACATTCCCTCTATCAGTGATACCTTATGAGAAGTGTCCTTTTCTGTGTGACTTATTTCACTTAGAATCGTCGTACCTAAATCCACTCATCATGCTGCTACTAACCTTACGACATTGATTTCCTGGCTGAGTGATATTCCAATGTACATAAGGACCACAACTTCTTTATCCATTTTTCTCTTTCCTGGGATATTTAAGGTGGAATGAAGTGGAGGTCCTGGTCAACAGAGCAGCCCTAAACTTTGGGGTGCTTGTGTCTTGCTGATTTTTAATTTTCCCAATTTATACCCCCATGAGTGGAAGTGCCCTATGCTCTCTAAGCTGTGTTTTTCAGATGTTTCAGGACTCACCGGACACTTCTCCAGAGTGGCTCTTGGCAATTTACATCCCGCCCATCAGTGTAGCAAGGCTCCCATTTCTCCATGGCCTGTCCTGCATTTCTGGTTTTGACACTTTTTTCAGCATGGCCCTTTTGACCGATGGGAAGCGAGACTTCTTTGTAGCGCTGATTTGCCTTTCCAGGTTGCTTGGTTGGCCAAAAAGGGCGTATGCATTTTTTCCTGAATATATTCAGGAAAAAACGCATACGCCCTTTTTGGCCAAGGGCATCATTGTCAACGTTTTGCCGCTTTTCATGTGCTTTAAAGGCGATTCGAATCTACCTCCTGAAATCTGTTTCCTGCAATTCTGCCTTGATTTCAAATCCTCTTCTTTGCCTTCCCTCAATATATTTGTGGACGAGAGTTATCATTAATAACTCTGCAGGTTTGTGAATTGCAGTGCCCTGAACCTCCATTTTACAACTCGTTTTTATGGGAGCTGGCCGCAAAATCGCAGAATGGCTTCAGGCCCTGTTCTGGTTCCGGGGGGCAGGCTGAGCCTGTGGTTAATTCTTCTTTCTGATGGGAAAATAGAGTGACCTGTGCCTGTCCCAACACCAAGAGCTAGTCTCTCGTTGGTTCCACGTCTTCCCGTTTATCCTCAGGACAAATTGCAACCTGTATGGAACAGGAGGTTAGAGGTGCTGATGCTCCAAGTAGGGAGCTTGCTAGTAAAGCGGCTGGAATGGCGAACCCGGGCACAAGGAGATGAGAAATGAGGTGCGTTTTAGAAACCTTTCCCCATCACACGGTGTACCATCTTCTGGGTTTCTCATGCATGTTTTTGATGTAGGAAGATGCCCTTGAACCTGGAGATTTGGGACCCATGCGATGGGTACCACGCAGTATTCCTTTAAAGGGTCTGCGTTTGCTCACCCAACCTCACCAAACCTCTCAGCCCCAAGAGTGTCCACCCTTATGTCTCATCCAGCTGTGCGTCTAGATATGGTCAATCCAGGTTGCATCACAGCCCCTGAACGCATTGTGTAAGAATTTCTCTCTCTTTCACTGTCTTTGTTTCATGGGTGTTTCAAAGTAATTTATTTTTATAATGGGGTTTAGCTGCTTTTCACTGCTGTGTTTATGCCGCTTTACACCCACTTGACACACTAACAGAGAGATATCAATACATAGGTTTTACGATTATTATTAGTCAGATATATTCTTGTGCAGTGAATAGGGCGTGCTGAGTCCAGTTCTCTGAGCAAGGAGTAGGTCTTGTCTATTACATATTGGGTTTATGGAACGGTATCTGAGCTAATTTGATACCCTTGTTTTATGTATCACCCCACCTCACCTTTCCCGTTAAGCAGCCATAGTGTGTTTTCTGCATGTGTGACTCTGTTCTGTTTTGTAATTCAGTTCAAGTGTAACGGTTTTTACATTCCCTCTATCAGTGATACCTTATGAGAAGTGTCCTTTTCTGTGTGACTTATTTCACTTAGAATCGTCGTACCTAAATCCACTCATCATGCTGCTACTAACCTTACGACATTGATTTCCTGGCTGAGTGATATTCCATTGTACATAAGGACCACAACTTCTTTATCCATTTTTCTCTTTCCTGGGATATTTAAGGTGGAATGAAGTGGAGGTCCTGGTCAACAGAGCAGCCCTAAACTTTGGGGTGCTTGTGTCTTGCTGATTTTTCATTTTCCCAATTTATACCCCCATGAGTGGAAGTGCCCTATGCTCTCTAAGCTGTGTTTTTCAGATGTTTCAGGACTCACCGGACACTTCTCCGGAGTGGCTCTTGGCAATTTACATCCCGCCCATCAGTGTAGCAAGGCTCCCATTTCTCCATGGCCTGTCCTGCATTTCTGGTTTTGACACTTTTTTCAGCATGGCCCTTTTGACCGATGGGAAGCGAGACTTCTTTGTAGCGCTGATTTGCCTTTCCAGGTGGCTTGGTTGGCCAAAAAGGGCGTATGCGTTTTTTCCTGAATATATTCAGGAAAAAACGCATACGCCCTTTTTGGCCAAGGGCATCATTGTCAACGGTTTGCCGCTTTTCATGTGCTTTAAAGGCGATTCGTATCTACCTCCTGAAATCTGTTTCCTGCAATTCTGCCTTGATTTCAAATCCTCTTCTTTGCCTTCCCTCAATATATTTGTGGACGAGAGTTATCATTTATAACTCTGCAGGTTTGTGAATTGCAGTGCCCTGAACCTCCATTTTACAACTCGTTTTTATGGGAGCTGGCCGCAAATTCGCAGAATGGCTTCAGGCCCTGTTCTGGTTCCGGGGGGCAGGCTGAGCCTGTGGTTAATTCTTCTTTCTGATGGGAAAATAGAGTGACCTGTGCCTGTCCCAACACCAAGAGCTAGTCTCTCGTTGGTTCCACGTCTTCCCGTTTATCCTCAGGGCAAATTGCAACCTGCATGGAACAGGAGGTTAAAGGTGCTGATGCTCCAAGTAGGGAGCTTGCTAGTAAAGCGGCTGGAATGGCGAACCCGGGCACAAGGAGATGAGAAATGAGGTGCGTTTTAGAAACCTTTCCCCATCACACGGTGTACCATCTTCTGGGTTTCTCATGCATGTTTTTGATGTAGGAAGATGCCCTTGAACCTGGAGATTTGGGACCCATGCGATGGGTACCACGCAGTATTCCTTTAAAGGGTCTGCGTTTGCTCACCCAACCTCACCAAACCTCTCAGCCCCAAGAGTGTCCACCCTTATGTCTCATCCAGCTGTGCGTCTAGATATGGTCAATCCAGGTTGCATCACAGCCCCTGAACGCATTGTGTAAGAATTTCTCTCTCTTTCACTGTCTTTGTTTCATGGGTGTTTCAAAGTAATTTATTTTTATAATGGGGTTTAGCTGCTTTTCACTGCTGTGTTTATGCCGCTTTACACCCACTTGACACACTAACAGAGAGATATCAATACATAGGTTTTACGATTATTATTAGTCAGATATATTCTTGTGCAGTGAATAGGGCGTGCTGAGTCCAGTTCTCTGAGCAAGGAGTAGGTCTTGTCTATTACATATTGGGTTTATGGAACGGTATCTGAGCTAATTTGATACCCTTGTTTTATGTATCACCCCACCTCACCTTTCCCGTTAAGCAGCCATAGTGTGTTTTCTGCATGTGTGACTCTGTTCTGTTTTGTAATTCAGTTCAAGTGTAACGGTTTTTACATTCCCTCTATCAGTGATACCTTATGAGAAGTGTCCTTTTCTGTGTGACTTATTTCACTTAGAATCGTCGTACCTAAATCCACTCATCATGCTGCTACTAACCTTACGACATTGATTTCCTGGCTGAGTGATATTCCATTGTACATAAGGACCACAACTTCTTTATCCATTTTTCTCTTTCCTGGGATATTTAAGGTGGAATGAAGTGGAGGTCCTGGTCAACAGAGCAGCCCTAAACTTTGGGGTGCTTGTGTCTTGCTGATTTTTCATTTTCCCAATTTATACCCCCATGAGTGGAAGTGCCCTATGCTCTCTAAGCTGTGTTTTTCAGATGTTTCAGGACTCACCGGACACTTCTCCGGAGTGGCTCTTGGCAATTTACATCCCGCCCATCAGTGTAGCAAGGCTCCCATTTCTCCATGGCCTGTCCTGCATTTCTGGTTTTGACACTTTTTTCAGCATGGCCCTTTTGACCGATGGGAAGCGAGACTTCTTTGTAGCGCTGATTTGCCTTTCCAGGTGGCTTGGTTGGCCAAAAAGGGCGTATGCGTTTTTTCCTGAATATATTCAGGAAAAAACGCATACGCCCTTTTTGGCCAAGGGCATCATTGTCAACGGTTTGCCGCTTTTCATGTGCTTTAAAGGCGATTCGTATCTACCTCCTGAAATCTGTTTCCTGCAATTCTGCCTTGATTTCAAATCCTCTTCTTTGCCTTCCCTCAATATATTTGTGGACGAGAGTTATCATTTATAACTCTGCAGTTTTGTGAATTGCAGTGCCCTGAACCTCCATTTTACAACTCGTTTTTATGGGAGCTGGCCGCAAATTCGCAGAATGGCTTCAGGCCCTGTTCTGGTTCCGGGGGGCAGGCTGAGCCTGTGGTTAATTCTTCTTTCTGATGGGAAAATAGAGTGACCTGTGCCTGTCCCAACACCAAGAGCTAGTCTCTCGTTGGTTCCACGTCTTCCCGTTTATCCTCAGGGCAAATTGCAACCTGCATGGAACAGGAGGTTAAAGGTGCTGATGCTCCAAGTAGGGAGCTTGCTAGTAAAGCGGCTGGAATGGCGAACCCGGGCACAAGGAGATGAGAAATGAGGTGCGTTTTAGAAACCTTTCCCCATCACACGGTGTACCATCTTCTGGGTTTCTCATGCATGTTTTTGATGTAGGAAGATGCCCTTGAACCTGGAGATTTGGGACCCATGCGATGGGTACCACGCAGTATTCCTTTAAAGGGTCTGCGTTTGCTCACCCAACCTCACCAAACCTCTCAGCCCCAAGAGTGTCCACCCTTATGTCTCATCCAGCTGTGCGTCTAGATATGGTCAATCCAGGTTGCATCACAGCCCCTGAACGCATTGTGTAAGAATTTCTCTCTCTTTCACTGTCTTTGTTTCATGGGTGTTTCAAAGTAATTTATTTTTATAATGGGGTTTAGCTGCTTTTCACTGCTGTGTTTATGCCGCTTTACACCCACTTGACACACTAACAGAGAGATATCAATACATAGGTTTTACGATTATTATTAGTCAGATATATTCTTGTGCGGTGAATAGGGCGTGTTGAGTCCAGTTCTCTGAGCAAGGAGTAGGTCTTGTCTATTACATATTGGGTTTATGGAACGGTATCTGAGCTAATTTGATACCCTTGTTTTATGTATCACCCCACCTCACCTTTCCCGTTAAGCAGCCATAGTGTGTTTTCTGCATGTGTGACTCTGTTCTGTTTTGTAATTCAGTTCAAGTGTAACGGTTTTTACATTCCCTCTATCAGTGATACCTTATGAGAAGTGTCCTTTTCTGTGTGACTTATTTCACTTAGAATCGTCGTACCTAAATCCACTCATCATGCTGCTACTAACCTTACGACATTGATTTCATGGCTGAGTGATATTCCATTGTACATAAGGACCACAACTTCTTTATCCATTTTTCTCTTTCCTGGGATATTTAAGGTGGAATGAAGTGGAGGTCCTGGTCAACAGAGCAGCCCTAAACTTTGGGGTGCTTGTGTCTTGCTGATTTTTAATTTTCCCAATTTATACCCCCATGAGTGGAAGTGCCCTATGCTCTCTAAGCTGTGTTTTTCAGATGTTTCAGGACTCACCGGACACTTCTCCGGAGTGGCTCTTGGCAATTTACATCCCGCCCATCAGTGTAGCAAGGCTCCCATTTCTCCATGGCCTGTCCTGCATTTCTGGTTTTGACACTTTTTTCAGCATGGCCCTTTTGACCGATGGGAAGCGAGACTTCTTTGTAGCGCTGATTTGCCTTTCCAGGTGGCTTGGTTGGCCAAAAAGGGCGTAAGCGTTTTTTCCTGAATATATTCAGGAAAAAACGCATACGCCCTTTTTGGCCAAGGTCATCATTGTCAACGTTTTGCCGCTTTTCATGTGCTTTAAAGGCGATTCGAATCTACCTCCTGAAATCTGTTTCCTGCAATTCTGCCTTGATTTCAAATCCTCTTCTTTGCCTTCCCTCAATATATTTGTGGACGAGAGTTATCATTAATAACTCTGCAGGTTTGTGAATTGCAGTGCCCTGAACCTCCATTTTACAACTCGTTTTTATGGGAGCTGGCCGCAAAATCGCAGAATGGCTTCAGGCCCTGTTCTGGTTCCGGGGGGCAGGCTGAGCCTGTGGTTAATTCTTCTTTCTGATGGGAAAATAGAGTGACCTGTGCCTGTCCCAACACCAAGAGCTAGTCTCTCGTTGGTTCCACGTCTTCCCGTTTATCCTCAGGACAAATTGCAACCTGCATGGAACAGGAGGTTAAAGGTGCTGATGCTCCAAGTAGGGAGCTTGCTAGTAAAGCGGCTGGAATGGCGAACCCGGGCACAAGGAGTTGAGAAATGAGGTGCGTTTTAGAAACCTTTCCCCATCACACGGTGTACCATCTTCTGGGTTTCTCATGCATGTTTTTGATGTAGGAAGATGCCCTTGAACCTGGAGATTTGGGACCCATGCGATGGGTACCACGCAGTATTCCTTTAAAGGGTCTGCGTTTGCTCACCCAACCTCACCAAACCTCTCAGCCCCAAGAGTGTCCACCCTTATGTCTCATCCAGCTGTGCGTCTAGATATGGTCAATCCAGGTTGCATCACAGCCCCTGAACGCATTGTGTAAGAATTTCTCTCTCTTTCACTGTCTTTGTTTCATGGGTGTTTCAAAGTAATTTATTTTTATAATGGGGTTTAGCTGCTTTTCACTGCTGTGTTTATGCCGCTTTACACCCACTTGACACACTAACAGAGAGATATCAATACATAGGTTTTACGATTATTATTAGTCAGATATATTCTTGTGCGGTGAATAGGGCGTGCTGAGTCCAGTTCTCTGAGCAAGGAGTAGGTCTTGTCTATTACATATTGGGTTTATGGAACGGTATCTGAGCTAATTTGATACCCTTGTTTTATGTATCACCCCACCTCACCTTTCCCGTTAAGCAGCCATAGTGTGTTTTCTGCATGTGTGACTCTGTTCTGTTTTGTAATTCAGTTCAAGTGTAACGGTTTTTACATTCCCTCTATCAGTGATACCTTATGAGAAGTGTCCTTTTCTGTGTGACTTATTTCACTTAGAATCGTCGTACCTAAATCCACTCATCATGCTGCTACTTACCTTACGACATTGATTTCATGGCTGAGTGATATTCCATTGTACATAAGGACCACAACTTCTTTATCCATTTTTCTCTTTCCTGGGATATTTAAGGTGGAATGAAGTGGAGGTCCTGGTCAACAGAGCAGCCCTAAACTTTGGGGTGCTTGTGTCTTGCTGATTTTTAATTTTCCCAATTTATACCCCCATGAGTGGAAGTGCCCTATGCTCTCTAAGCTGTGTTTTTCAGATGTTTCAGGACTCACCGGACACTTCTCCAGAGTGGCTCTTGGCAATTTACATCCCGCCCATCAGTGTAGCAAGGCTCCCATTTCTCCATGGCCTGTCCTGCATTTCTGGTTTTGACACTTTTTTCAGCATGGCCCTTTTGACCGATGGGAAGCGAGACTTCTTTGTAGCGCTGATTTGCCTTTCCAGGTTCCTTGGTTGGCCAAAAAGGGCGTATTCGTTTTTTCCTGAATATATTCAGGAAAAAACGCATACGCCCTTTTTGGCCAAGGGCATCATTGTCAACGTTTTGCCGCTTTTCATGTGCTTTAAAGGCGATTCGAATCTACCTCCTGAAATCTGTTTCCTGCAATTCTGCCTTGATTTCAAATCCTCTTCTTTGCCTTCCCTCAATATATTTGTGGACGAGAGTTATCATTTATAACTCTGCAGGTTTGTGAATTGCAGTGCCCTGAAGCTCCATTTTACAACTCGCTCTTTTGGGAGCTGGCCGCAAAAGCACTCGATGGCTTCAGGCCCTGTTCTGGTTCCGGGGGGCAGGCTGAGCCTGTGGTTAATTCTTCTTTCTGATGGGAAAATAGAGTGACCTGTGCCTGTCCCAACACCAAGAGCTAGTCTCTCGTTGGTTCCACGTCTTCCCGTTTATCCTCAGGACAAATTGCAACCTGCATGGAACAGGAGGTTAAAGGTGCTGATGCTCCAAGTAGGGAGCTTGCTAGTAAAGCGGCTGGAATGGCGAACCCGGGCACAAGGAGATGAGAAATGAGGTGCGTTTTAGAAACCTTTCCCCATCACACGGTGTACCATCTTCTGGGTTTCTCATGCATGTTTTTGATGTAGGAAGATGTCCTTGAACCTGGAGATTTGGGACACATGCGATGGGTACCACGCAGTATTCCTTTAAAGGGTCTGCGTTTGCTCACCCAACCTCACCAAACCTCTCAGCCCCAAGAGTGTCCACCCTTATGTCTCATCCAGCTGTGCGTCTAGATATGGTCAATCCAGGTTGCATCACAGCCCCTGAACGCATTGTGTAAGAATTTCTCTCTCTTTCACTGTCTTTGTTTCATGGGTGTTTCAAAGTAATTTATTTTTATAATGGGGTTTAGCTGCTTTTCACTGCTGTGTTTATGCCGCTTTACACCCACTTGACACACTAACAGAGAGATATCAATACATAGGTTTTACGATTATTATTAGTCAGATATATTCTTGTGCGGTGAATAGGGCGTGTTGAGTCCAGTTCTCTGAGCAAGGAGTAGGTCTTGTCTATTACATATTGGGTTTATGGAACGGTATCTGAGCTAATTTGATACCCTTGTTTTATGTATCACCCCACCTCACCTTTCCCGTTAAGCAGCCATAGTGTGTTTTCTGCATGTGTGACTCTGTTCTGTTTTGTAATTCAGTTCAAGTGTAACGGTTTTTACATTCCCTCTATCAGTGATACCTTATGAGAAGTGTCCTTTTCTGTGTGACTTATTTCACTTAGAATCGTCGTACCTAAATCCACTCATCATGCTGCTACTAACCTTACGACATTGATTTCCTGGCTGAGTGATATTCCAATGTACATAAGGACCACAACTTCTTTATCCATTTTTCTCTTTCCTGGGATATTTAAGGTGGAATGAAGTGGAGGTCCTGGTCAACAGAGCAGCCCTAAACTTTGGGGTGCTTGTGTCTTGCTGATTTTTCATTTTCCCAATTTATACCCCCATGAGTGGAAGTGCCCTATGCTCTCTAAGCTGTGTTTTTCAGATGTTTCAGGACTCACCGGACACTTCTCCAGAGTGGCTCTTGGCAATTTACATCCCGCCCATCAGTGTAGCAAGGCTCCCATTTCTCCATGGCCTGTCCTGCATTTCTGGTTTTGACACTTTTTTCAGCATGGCCCTTTTGACCGATGGGAAGCGAGACTTCTTTGTAGCGCTGATTTGCCTTTCCAGGTGGCTTGGTTGGCCAAAAAGGGCGTATGCGTTTTTTCCTGAATATATTCAGGAAAAAACGCATACGCCCTTTTTGGCCAAGGGCATCATTGTCAACGTTTTGCCGCTTTTCATGTGCTTTAAAGGCGATTCGTATCTACCTCCTGAAATCTGTTTCCTGCAATTCTGCCTTGATTTCAAATCCTCTTCTTTGCCTTCCCTCAATATATTTGTGGACGAGTGTTATCATTTATAACTCTGCAGGTTTGTGAATTGCAGTGCCCTGAACCTCCATTTTACAACTCGTTTTTATGGGAGCTGGCCGCAAAATCGCAGAATGGCTTCAGGCCCTGTTCTGGTTCCGGGGGGCAGGCTGAGCCTGTGGTTAATTCTTCTTTCTGATGGGAAAATAGAGTGACCTGTGCCTGTCCCAACACCAAGAGCTAGTCTCTCGTTGGTTCCACGTCTTCCCGTTTATCCTCAGGACAAATTGCAACCTGCATGGAACAGGAGGTTAAAGGTGCTGATGCTCCAAGTAGGGAGCTTGCTAGTAAAGCGGCTGGAATGGCGAACCCGGGCACAAGGAGTTGAGAAATGAGGTGCGTTTTAGAAACCTTTCCCCATCACACGGTGTACCATCTTCTGGGTTTCTCATGCATGTTTTTGATGTAGGAAGATGCCCTTGAACCTGGAGATTTGGGACCCATGCGATGGGTACCACGCAGTATTCCTTTAAAGGGTCTGCGTTTGCTCACCCAACCTCACCAAACCTCTCAGCCCCAAGAGTGTCCACCCTTATGTCTCATCCAGCTGTGCGTCTAGATATGGTCAATCCAGGTTGCATCACAGCCCCTGAACGCATTGTGTAAGAATTTCTCTCTCTTTCACTGTCTTTGTTTCATGGGTGTTTCAAAGTAATTTATTTTTATAATGGGGTTTAGCTGCTTTTCACTGCTGTGTTTATGCCGCTTTACACCCACTTGACACACTAACAGAGAGATATCAATACATAGGTTTTACGATTATTATTAGTCAGATATATTCTTGTGCGGTGAATAGGGCGTGTTGAGTCCAGTTCTCTGAGCAAGGAGTAGGTCTTGTCTATTACATATTGGGTTTATGGAACGGTATCTGAGCTAATTTGATACCCTTGTTTTATGTATCACCCCACCTCACCTTTCCCGTTAAGCAGCCATAGTGTGTTTTCTGCATGTGTGACTCTGTTCTGTTTTGTAATTCAGTTCAAGTGTAACGGTTTTTACATTCCCTCTATCAGTGATACCTTATGAGAAGTGTCCTTTTCTGTGTGACTTATTTCACTTAGAATCGTCGTACCTAAATCCACTCATCATGCTGCTACTAACCTTACGACATTGATTTCCTGGCTGAGTGATATTCCAATGTACATAAGGACCACAACTTCTTTATCCATTTTTCTCTTTCCTGGGATATTTAAGGTGGAATGAAGTGGAGGTCCTGGTCAACAGAGCAGCCCTAAACTTTGGGGTGCTTGTGTCTTGCTGATTTTTAATTTTCCCAATTTATACCCCCATGAGTGGAAGTGCCCTATGATCTCTAAGCTGTGTTTTTCAGATGTTTCAGGACTCACCGGACACTTCTCCGGAGTGGCTCTTGGCAATTTACATCCCGCCCATCAGTGTAGCAAGGCTCCCATTTCTCCATGGCCGGTCCTGCATTTCTGGTTTTGACACTTTTTTCAGCATGGCCCTTTTGACCGATGGGAAGCGAGACTTCTTTGTAGCGCTGATTTGCCTTTCCAGGTGGCTTGGTTGGCCAAAAAGGGCGTAAGCGTTTTTTCCTGAATATATTCAGGAAAAAACGCATACGCCCTTTTTGGCCAAGGGCATCATTGTCAACGTTTTGCCGCTTTTCATGTGCTTTAAAGGCGATTCGAATCTACCTCCTGAAATCTGTTTCCTGCAATTCTGCCTTGATTTCAAATCCTCTTCTTTGCCTTCCCTCAATATATTTGTGGACGAGAGTTATCATTAATAACTCTGCAGGTTTGTGAATTGCAGTGCCCTGAACCTCCATTTTACAACTCGTTTTTATGGGAGCTGGCCGCAAAATCGCAGAATGGCTTCAGGCCCTGTTCTGGTTCCGGGGGGCAGGCTGAGCCTGTGGTTAATTCTTCTTTCTGATGGGAAAATAGAGTGACCTGTGCCTGTCCCAACACCAAGAGCTAGTCTCTCGTTGGTTCCACGTCTTCCCGTTTATCCTCAGGACAAAATGCAACCTGCATGGAACAGGAGGTTAAAGGTGCTGATGCTCCAAGTAGGGAGCTTGCTAGTAAAGCGGCTGGAATGGCGAACCCGGGCACAAGGAGATGAGAAATAAGGTGCGTTTTAGAAACCTTTCCCCATCACACGGTGTACCATCTTCTGGGTTTCTCATGCATGTTTTTGATGTAGGAAGATGCCCTTGAACCTGGAGATTTGGGACCCATGCGATGGGTACCACGCAGTATTCCTTTAAAGGGTCTGCGTTTGCTCACCCAACCTCACCAAACCTCTCAGCCCCAAGAGTGTCCACCCTTATGTCTCATCCAGCTGTGCGTCTAGATATGGTCAATCCAGGTTGCATCACAGCCCCTGAACGCATTGTGTAAGAATTTCTCTCTCTTTCACTGTCTTTGTTTCATGGGTGTTTCAAAGTAATTTATTTTTATAATGGGGTTTAGCTGCTTTTCACTGCTGTGTTTATGCCGCTTTACACCCACTTGACACACTAACAGAGAGATATCAATACATAGGTTTTACGATTATTATTAGTCAGATATATTCTTGTGCGGTGAATAGGGCGTGTTGAGTCCAGTTCTCTGAGCAAGGAGTAGGTCTTGTCTATTACATATTGGGTTTATGGAACGGTATCTGAGCTAATTTGATACCCTTGTTTTATGTATCACCCCACCTCACCTTTCCCGTTAAGCAGCCATAGTGTGTTTTCTGCATGTGTGACTCTGTTCTGTTTTGTAATTCAGTTCAAGTGTAACGGTTTTTACATTCCCTCTATCAGTGATACCTTATGAGAAGTGTCCTTTTCTGTGTGACTTATTTCACTTAGAATCGTCGTACCTAAATCCACTCATCATGCTGCTACTAACCTTACGACATTGATTTCCTGGCTGAGTGATATTCCATTGTACATAAGGACCACAACTTCTTTATCCATTTTTCTCTTTCCTGGGATATTGAAGGTGGAATGAAGTGGAGGTCCTGGTCAACAGAGCAGCCCTAAACTTTGGGGTGCTTGTGTCTTGCTGATTTTTAATTTTCCCAATTTATACCCCCATGAGTGGAAGTGCCCTATGCTCTCTAAGCTGTGTTTTTCAGATGTTTCAGGACTCACCGGACACTTCTCCGGAGTGGCTCTTGGCAATTTACATCCCGCCCATCAGTGTAGCAAGGCTCCCATTTCTCCATGGCCTGTCCTGCATTTCTGGTTTTGAGACTTTTTTCAGCATGGCCCTTTTGACCGATGGGTAGCGAGTCTTCTTTGTAGCCCTGATTTGCCTTTCCAGGTTGCTTGGTTGGCCCAAAAGGGCGTATGCGTTTTTTCCTGAATATATTCAGGAAAAAACGCATACGCCCTTTTTGGCCAAGGGCATCATTGTCAACGTTTTGCCGCTTTTCATGTGCTTTAAAGGCGATTCGAATCTACCTCCTGAAATCTGTTTCCTGCATTTCTGCCTTGATGTCAAATCCTCTTCTTTGCCTTCCCTCAATATATTTGTGGACGAGAGTTATCATTTATAACTCTGCAGGTTTGTGAATTGCAGTGCCCTGAAGCTCCATTGTACAACTCGCTTTTTTGGGAGCTGGCCGCAAAAGCGCAGGATGGCTTCAGGCCCTGTTCTGGTTCCGGGGGGGAGGATGAGCCTGTGGTTAATTCTTCTTCCTGATGGGAAAATAGAGTGACCTGTGCCTGTCCCAACACCAAGAGCTAGTCTCTCACTGGTTCCCCGTCTACCCGTTCATCCTCAGGACAAATTGCAACCTGTACGGAACAGGAGGTTAAAGGTGCTGATGCTCCAAGTAGGGAGATTGTTAGTAAAGCGGCTGGAATGGCGAACCCGGGCACAAGGAGAAGAGAAATGAGGTGCGTTTTAGAAACCTTTCCCCATCACATGGTGTACCATCTTTTTGTTTTCTCATGCATGTTTTCGATGTAGGAAGATGCCCTTGAACCTGGAGATTTGGGACCCATGCGATGGGTACCACGCAGTATTACTTTAAAGGGTCTGCGTTTGCTCACCCAACCTCACCAAACCTCTCAGCCCCAAGAGTGTCCACCCTTATGTCTCATCCAGCTGTGCGTCTAGATATGGTCAATCCAGGTTGCATCACAGCCCCTGAACGCATTGTGTAAGAATTTCTCTCTCTTTCACTGTCTTTGTTTCATGGGTGTTTCAAAGTAATTTATTTTTATAATGGGGTTTAGCTGCTTTTCACTGCTGTGTTTATGCCGCTTTACACCCACTTGACACACTAACAGAGAGATATCAATACATAGGTTTTACGATTATTATTAGTCAGATATATTCTTGTGCGGTGAATAGGGCGTGTTGAGTCCAGTTCTCTGAGCAAGGAGTAGGTCTTGTCTATTACATATTGGGTTTATGGAACGGTATCTGAGCTAATTTGATACCCTTGTTTTATGTATCACCCCACCTCACCTTTCCCGTTAAGCAGCCATAGTGTGTTTTCTGCATGTGTGACTCTGTTCTGTTTTGTAATTCAGTTCAAGTGTAACGGTTTTTACATTCCCTCTATCAGTGATACCTTATGAGAAGTGTCCTTTTCTGTGTGACTTATTTCACTTAGAATCGTCGTACCTAAATCCACTCATCATGCTGCTACTAACCTTACGACATTGATTTCCTGGCTGAGTGATATTCCAATGTACATAAGGACCACAACTTCTTTATCCATTTTTCTCTTTCCTGGGATATTTAAGGTGGAATGAAGTGGAGGTCCTGGTCAACAGAGCAGCCCTAAACTTTGGGGTGCTTGTGTCTTGCTGATTTTTAATTTTCCCAATTTATACCCCCATGAGTGGAAGTGCCCTATGATCTCTAAGCTGTGTTTTTCAGATGTTTCAGGACTCACCGGACACTTCTCCGGAGTGGCTCTTGGCAATTTACATCCCGCCCATCAGTGTAGCAAGGCTCCCATTTCTCCATGGCCGGTCCTGCATTTCTGGTTTTGACACTTTTTTCAGCATGGCCCTTTTGACCGATGGGAAGCGAGACTTCTTTGTAGCGCTGATTTGCCTTTCCAGGTGGCTTGGTTGGCCAAAAAGGGCGTAAGCGTTTTTTCCTGAATATATTCAGGAAAAAACGCATACGCCCTTTTTGGCCAAGGGCATCATTGTCAACGTTTTGCCGCTTTTCATGTGCTTTAAAGGCGATTCGAATCTACCTCCTGAAATCTGTTTCCTGCAATTCTGCCTTGATTTCAAATCCTCTTCTTTGCCTTCCCTCAATATATTTGTGGACGAGAGTTATCATTAATAACTCTGCAGGTTTGTGAATTGCAGTGCCCTGAACCTCCATTTTACAACTCGTTTTTATGGGAGCTGGCCGCAAAATCGCAGAATGGCTTCAGGCCCTGTTCTGGTTCCGGGGGGCAGGCTGAGCCTGTGGTTAATTCTTCTTTCTGATGGGAAAATAGAGTGACCTGTGCCTGTCCCAACACCAAGAGCTAGTCTCTCGTTGGTTCCACGTCTTCCCGTTCATCCTCAGGACAAAATGCAACCTGCATGGAACAGGAGGTTAAAGGTGCTGATGCTCCAAGTAGGGAGCTTGCTAGTAAAGCGGCTGGAATGGCGAACCCGGGCACAAGGAGATGAGAAATAAGGTGCGTTTTAGAAACCTTTCCCCATCACACGGTGTACCATCTTCTGGGTTTCTCATGCATGTTTTTGATGTAGGAAGATGCCCTTGAACCTGGAGATTTGGGACCCATGCGATGGGTACCACGCAGTATTCCTTTAAAGGGTCTGCGTTTGCTCACCCAACCTCACCAAACCTCTCAGCCCCAAGAGTGTCCACCCTTATGTCTCATCCAGCTGTGCGTCTAGATATGGTCAATCCAGGTTGCATCACAGCCCCTGAACGCATTGTGTAAGAATTTCTCTCTCTTTCACTGTCTTTGTTTCATGGGTGTTTCAAAGTAATTTATTTTTATAATGGGGTTTAGCTGCTTTTCACTGCTGTGTTTATGCCGCTTTACACCCACTTGACACACTAACAGAGAGATATCAATACATAGGTTTTACGATTATTATTAGTCAGATATATTCTTGTGCGGTGAATAGGGCGTGTTGAGTCCAGTTCTCTGAGCAAGGAGTAGGTCTTGTCTATTACATATTGGGTTTATGGAACGGTATCTGAGCTAATTTGATACCCTTGTTTTATGTATCACCCCACCTCACCTTTCCCGTTAAGCAGCCATAGTGTGTTTTCTGCATGTGTGACTCTGTTCTGTTTTGTAATTCAGTTCAAGTGTAACGGTTTTTACATTCCCTCTATCAGTGATACCTTATGAGAAGTGTCCTTTTCTGTGTGACTTATTTCACTTAGAATCGTCGTACCTAAATCCACTCATCATGCTGCTACTAACCTTACGACATTGATTTCCTGGCTGAGTGATATTCCATTGTACATAAGGACCACAACTTCTTTATCCATTTTTCTCTTTCCTGGGATATTGAAGGTGGAATGAAGTGGAGGTCCTGGTCAACAGAGCAGCCCTAAACTTTGGGGTGCTTGTGTCTTGCTGATTTTTAATTTTCCCAATTTATACCCCCATGAGTGGAAGTGCCCTATGCTCTCTAAGCTGTGTTTTTCAGATGTTTCAGGACTCACCGGACACTTCTCCGGAGTGGCTCTTGGCAATTTACATCCCGCCCATCAGTGTAGCAAGGCTCCCATTTCTCCATGGCCTGTCCTGCATTTCTGGTTTTGAGACTTTTTTCAGCATGGCCCTTTTGACCGATGGGTAGCGAGTCTTCTTTGTAGCCCTGATTTGCCTTTCCAGGTTGCTTGGTTGGCCCAAAAGGGCGTATGCGTTTTTTCCTGAATATATTCAGGAAAAAACGCATACGCCCTTTTTGGCCAAGGGCATCATTGTCAACGTTTTGCCGCTTTTCATGTGCTTTAAAGGCGATTCGAATCTACCTCCTGAAATCTGTTTCCTGCATTTCTGCCTTGATGTCAAATCCTCTTCTTTGCCTTCCCCCAATATATTTGTGGACGAGAGTTATCATTTATAACTCTGCAGGTTTGTGAATTGCAGTGCCCTGAAGCTCCATTGTACAACTCGCTTTTTTGGGAGCTGGCCGCAAAAGCGCAGGATGGCTTCAGGCCCTGTTCTGGTTCCGGGGGGGAGGATGAGCCTGTGGTTAATTCTTCTTCCTGATGGGAAAATAGAGTGACCTGTGCCTGTCCCAACACCAAGAGCTAGTCTCTCACTGGTTCCCCGTCTACCCGTTCATCCTCAGGACAAATTGCAACCTGTACGGAACAGGAGGTTAAAGGTGCTGATGCTCCAAGTAGGGAGATTGTTAGTAAAGCGGCTGGAATGGCGAACCCGGGCACAAGGAGAAGAGAAATGAGGTGCGTTTTAGAAACCTTTCCCCATCACATGGTGTACCATCTTTTTGTTTTCTCATGCATGTTTTCGATGTAGGAAGATGCCCTTGAACCTGGAGATTTGGGACCCATGCGATGGGTACCACGCAGTATTACTTTAAAGGGTCTGCGTTTGCTCACCCAACCTCACCAAACCTCTCAGCCCCAAGAGTGTCCACCCTTATGTCTCATCCAGCTGTGGGTCTAGATATGGTCAATCCAGGTTGCATCACAGCCCCTGAACGCATTGTGTAAGAATTTCTCTCTCTTTCACTGTCTTTGTTTCATGGGTTTTTCAAAGTAATTTATTTTTATAATGGGGTTTAGCTGCTTTTCACTGCTGTGTTTATGCCGCTTTACACCCACTTGACACACTAACAGAGAGATATCAATACATAGGTTTTAAGATTATTACTAGTCAGATATATTCTTGTGCGGTGAATAGGGCGTGTTGAGTCCAGTTCTCTGAGCAAGGAGTAGGTCTTGTCTATTACATATTGGGTTTATGGAACGGTATCTGAGCTAATTTGAAACCCTTGTTTTATGTATCACCCCACCTCACCTTTCCCGTTAAGCAGCCATAGTGTGTTTTCTGCATGTGTGACTCTGTTCTGTTTTGTAATTCAGTTCAAGTGTAACGGTTTTTACATTCCCTCTATAAGTGATACCTTATGAGAAGTGTCCTTTTCTGTGTGACTTATTTCACTTAGAATCGTCGTACCTAAATCCACTCATCATGCTGCTACTAGCCTTATGACATTGATTTCCTGGCTGAGTGATATTCCATTGTACATAAGGACCACAACTTCTTTATCCATTTTTCTCTTTCCTGGGATATTGAAGGTGGAATGAAGTGGAGGTCCTTGTCAACAGAGCAGCCCTAAACTTTGGGGTGCTTGTGTCTTGCTGATTTTTCATTTTCCCAATTTATACCCCCATGAGTGGAAGTGCCCTATGCTCTCTAAGCTGTGTTTTTTAGATGTTTCAGGACACACCGTACACTTCTCCAGAGTGGCTGTTGGCAATTTACATCCCACCCATCAGCGTAGCAAGGCTCCCATTTCTCCATGGCCTGTCCTGCATTTCTGGTTTTGAGACTTTTTTCAGCATGGCCCTTTTGACCGATGGGTAGCGAGTCTGCTTTGTCGCGCTGATTTGCCTTTCCAGGTTGCTTGGTTGGCCAAAAAGGGCGTATGCGTTTTTTCCTGAATATATTCAGGAAAAAACGCATACGCCCTTTTTGGCCAAGAGCATCATTGTCAACGTTTTGCCGCTTTTCATGTGCTTTAAAGGCGATTCGAATCTACCTCCTGAAATCTGTTTCCTGCATTTCTGCCTTGATTTCAAATCCTCTTCTTTGCCTTCCCTAAATATATTTGTGGACGAGAGTTATCATTTATAACTCTGCAGGTTTGTGAATTGCAGTGCCCTGAAGCTCCATTTTACAACTCGCTTTTTTGGGAGCTGGCCGCAAAAGCGCAGGATGGCTTCAGGCCCTGTTCTGGTTCCGGGGGGGAGGATGAGCCTGTGGTTAATTCTTCTTCCTGATGGGAAAATAGAGTGACCTGTGCCTGTCCCAACAACAAGAGCTAGTCTCTCACTGGTTCCCCGTATTCCCGTTCATCCTCAGGACAAATTGCAACCTGTACGGAACAGGAGGTTAAAGGTGCTGATGCTCCAAGTAGGGAGATTGTTAGTAAAGCGGCTGGAATGGCGACCCCGGGCACAAGGAGAAGAGAAATGAGGTGCGTTTTAGAAACCTTTCCCCATCACATGGTGTACCATCTTTTTTGTTTTCTCATGCATGTTTTCGATGTAGGAAGATGCCCTTGAACCTGGAGATTTGGGACCCATGCGATGGGTACCACGCAGTATTACTTTAAAGGGTCTGCGTTTGCTCACCCAACCTCACCAAACCTCTCAGCCCCAAGAGTGTCCACCCTTATGTCTCATCCAGCTGTGGGTCTAGAAATGGTCAATCCAGGTTGCATCACAGCCCCTGAACGCATTGTGTAAGAATTTCTCTCTCTTTCACTGTCTTTGTTTCATGGGTTTTTCAAAGTAATTTATTTTTATAATGGGGTTTAGCTGCTTTTCACTGCTGTGTTTATGCCGCTTTACACCCACTTGACACACTAACAGAGAGATATCAATACATAGGTTTTAAGATTATTACTAGTCAGATATATTCTTGTGTGGTGAATAGGGCGTGTTGAGTCCAGTTCTCTGAGCAAGGAGTAGGTCTTGTCTATTACATATTGGGTTTATGGAACGGTATCTGAGCTAATTTGAAACCCTTGTTTTATGTATCACCCCACCTCACCTTTCCCGTTAAGCAGCCATAGTGTGTTTTCTGCATGTGTGACTCTGTTCTGTTTTGTAATTCAGTTCAAGTGTAACGGTTTTGACATTCCCTCTATAAGTGATACCTTATGAGAAGTGTCCTTTTCTGTGTGACTTATTTCACTTAGAATCGTCGTACCTAAATCCACTCATCATGCTGCTATTAGCCTTATGACATTGATTTCATGGCTGAGTGATATTCCATTGTACATAAGGACCACAACTTCTTTATCCATTTTTCTCCCTCCTGGGATATTGAAGGTGGAATGAAGTGGAGGTCCTTGTCAACAGAGCAGCCCTAAACTTTGGGGTGCTTGTGTCTTGCTGATTTTTCATTTTCCCAATTTATACCCCCATGAGTGGAAGTGCCCTATGCTCTCTAAGCTGTGTTTTTTAGATGTTTCAGGACACACCGTACACTTCTCCAGAGTGGCTGTTGGCAATTTACATCCCGCCCATCAGTGTAGCAAGGCTCCCATTTCTCCATGGCCTGTCCTGCATTTCTGGTTTTGAGACTTTTTTCAGCATGGCCCTTTTGACCGATGGGTAGCGAGTCTTCTTTGTAGCCCTGATTTGCCTTTCCAGGTTGCTTGGTTGGCCAAAAAGGGCGTATGCGTTTTTTCCTGAATATATTCAGGAAAAAACGCATACGCCCTTTTTGGCCAAGGGCATCATTGTCAACGTTTTGCCGCTTTTCATGTGCTTTAAAGGCGATTCGAATCTACCTCCTGAAATCTGTTTCCTGCATTTCTGCCTTGATTTCAAATCCTCTTCTTTGCCTTCCCTCAATATATTTGTGGACGAGAGTTATCATTTATAACTCTGCAGGTTTGTGAATTGCAGTGCCCTGAAGCTCCATTGTACAACTCGCTTTTTTGGGAGCTGGCCGCAAAAGCGCAGGATGGCTTCAGGCCCTGTTCTGGTTCCGGGGGGGAGGATGAGCCTGTGGTTAATTCTTCTTCCTGATGGGAAAATAGAGTGACCTGTGCCTGTCCCAACACCAAGAGCTAGTCTCTCACTGGTTCCCCGTCTACCCGTTCATCCTCAGGACAAATTGCAACCTGTACGGAACAGGAGGTTAAAGGTGCTGATGCTCCAAGTAGGGAGATTGTTAGTAAAGCGGCTGGAATGGCGACCCCGGGCACAAGGAGAAGAGAAATGAGGTGCGTTTTAGAAACCTTTCCCCATCACATGGTGTACCATCTTTTTTGTTTTCTCATGCATGTTTTCGATGTAGGAAGATGCCCTTGAACCTGGAGATTTGGGACCCATGCGATGGGTACCACGCAGTATTACTTAAAAGGGTCTGCGTTTGCTCACCCAACCTCACCAAACCTCTCAGCCCCAAGAGTGTCCACCCTTATGTCTCATCCAGCTGTGGGTCTAGAAATGGTCAATCCAGGTTGCATCACAGCCCCTGAACGCATTGTGTAAGAATTTCTCTCTCTTTCACTGTCTTTGTTTCATGGGTTTTTCAAAGTAATTTATTTTTATAATGGGGTTTAGCTGGTTTTCACTGCTGTGTTTATGCCGCTTTACACCCACTTGACACACTAACAGAGAGATATCAATACATAGGTTTTAAGATTATTACTAGTCAGATATATTCTTGTGCGGTGAATAGGGCGTGTTGAGTCCAGTTCTCTGAGCAAGGAGTAGGTCTTGTCTATTACATATTGGGTTTATGGAACGGTATCTGAGCTAATTTGAAACCCTTGTTTTATGTATCACCCCACCTCACCTTTCCCGTTAAGCAGCCATAGTGTGTTTTCTGCATGTGTGACTCTGTTCTGTTTTGTAATTCAGTTCAAGTGTAACGGTTTTGACATTCCCTCTATAAGTGATACCTTATGAGAAGTGTCCTTTTCTGTGTGACTTATTTCACTTAGAATCGTCGTACCTAAATCCACTCATCATGCTGCTATTAGCCTTATGACATTGATTTCATGGCTGAGTGATATTCCATTGTACATAAGGACCACAACTTCTTTATCCATTTTTCTCCCTCCTGGGATATTGAAGGTGGAATGAAGTGGAGGTCCTTGTCAACAGAGCAGCCCTAAACTTTGGGGTGCTTGTGTCTTGCTGATTTTTCATTTTCCCAATTTATACCCCCATGAGTGGAAGTGCCCTATGCTCTCTAAGCTGTGTTTTTTAGATGTTTCAGGACACACCGTACACTTCTCCAGAGTGGCTGTTGGCAATTTACATCCCGCCCATCAGTGTAGCAAGGCTCCCATTTCTCCATGGCCTGTCCTGCATTTCTGGTTTTGAGACTTTTTTCAGCATGGCCCTTTTGACCGATGGGTAGCGAGTCTTCTTTGTAGCGCTGATTTGCCTTTCCAGGTTGCTTGGTTGGCCAAAAAGGGCGTATGCGTTTTTTCCTGAATATATTCAGGAAAAAACGCATACGCCCTTTTTGGCCAAGGGCATCATTGTCAACGTTTTGCCGCTTTTCATGTGCTTTAAAGGCGATTCGAATCTACCTCCTGAAATCTGTTTCCTGCAATTCTGCCTTGATTTCAAATCCTCTTCTTTGCCTTCCCTCAATATATTTGTGGACGAGAGTTATCATTTATAACTCTGCAGGTTTGTGAATTGCAGTGCCCTGAAGCTCCATTGTACAACTCGCTTTTTTGGGAGCTGGCCGCAAAAGCGCAGGATGGCTTCAGGCCCTGTTCTGGTTCCGGGGGGGAGGATGAGCCTGTGGTTAATTCTTCTTCCTGATGGGAAAATAGAGTGACCTGTGCCTGTCCCAACACCAAGAGCTAGTCTCTCACTGGTTCCCCGTCTACCCGTTCATCCTCAGGACAAATTGCAACCTGTACGGAACAGGAGGTTAAAGGTGCTGATGCTCCAAGTAGGGAGATTGTTAGTAAAGCGGCTGGAATGGCGACCCCGGGCACAAGGAGAAGAGAAATGAGGTGCGTTTTAGAAACCTTTCCCCATCACATGGTGTACCATCTTTTTTGTTTTCTCATGCATGTTTTCGATGTAGGAAGATGCCCTTGAACCTGGAGATTTGGGACCCATGCGATGGGTACCACGCAGTATTACTTTAAAGGGTCTGCGTTTGCTCACCCAACCTCACCAAACCTCTCAGCCCCAAGAGTGTCCACCCTTATGTCTCATCCAGCTGTGGGTCTAGAAATGGTCAATCCAGGTTGCATCACAGCCCCTGAACGCATTGTGTAAGAATTTCTCTCTCTTTCACTGTCTTTGTTTCATGGGTTTTTCAAAGTAATTTATTTTTATAATGGGGTTTAGCTGCTTTTCACTGCTGTGTTTATGCCGCTTTACACCCACTTGACACACTAACAGAGAGATATCAATACATAGGTTTTAAGATTATTACTAGTCAGATATATTCTTGTGTGGTGAATAGGGCGTGTTGAGTCCAGTTCTCTGAGCAAGGAGTAGGTCTTGTCTATTACATATTGGGTTTATGGAACGGTATCTGAGCTAATTTGAAACCCTTGTTTTATGTATCACCCCACCTCACCTTTCCCGTTAAGCAGCCATAGTGTGTTTTCTGCATGTGTGACTCTGTTCTGTTTTGTAATTCAGTTCAAGTGTAACGGTTTTGACATTCCCTCTATAAGTGATACCTTATGAGAAGTGTCCTTTTCTGTGTGACTTATTTCACTTAGAATCGTCGTACCTAAATCCACTCATCATGCTGCTATTAGCCTTATGACATTGATTTCATGGCTGAGTGATATTCCATTGTACATAAGGACCACAACTTCTTTATCCATTTTTCTCCCTCCTGGGATATTGAAGGTGGAATGAAGTGGAGGTCCTTGTCAACAGAGCAGCCCTAAACTTTGGGGTGCTTGTGTCTTGCTGATTTTTCATTTTCCCAATTTATACCCCCATGAGTGGAAGTGCCCTATGCTCTCTAAGCTGTGTTTTTTAGATGTTTCAGGACACACCGTACACTTCTCCAGAGTGGCTGTTGGCAATTTACATCCCGCCCATCAGTGTAGCAAGGCTCCCATTTCTCCATGGCCTGTCCTGCATTTCTGGTTTTGAGACTTTTTTCAGCATGGCCCTTTTGACCGATGGGTAGCGAGTCTTCTTTGTAGCCCTGATTTGCCTTTCCAGGTTGCTTGGTTGGCCAAAAAGGGCGTATGCGTTTTTTCCTGAATATATTCAGGAAAAAACGCATACGCCCTTTTTGGCCAAGGGCATCATTGTCAACGTTTTGCCGCTTTTCATGTGCTTTAAAGGCGATTCGAATCTACCTCCTGAAATCTGTTTCCTGCATTTCTGCCTTGATTTCAAATCCTCTTCTTTGCCTTCCCTCAATATATTTGTGGACGAGAGTTATCATTTATAACTCTGCAGGTTTGTGAATTGCAGTGCCCTGAAGCTCCATTGTACAACTCGCTTTTTTGGGAGCTGGCCGCAAAAGCGCAGGATGGCTTCAGGCCCTGTTCTGGTTCCGGGGGGGAGGATGAGCCTGTGGTTAATTCTTCTTCCTGATGGGAAAATAGAGTGACCTGTGCCTGTCCCAACACCAAGAGCTAGTCTCTCACTGGTTCCCCGTCTACCCGTTCATCCTCAGGACAAATTGCAACCTGTACGGAACAGGAGGTTAAAGGTGCTGATGCTCCAAGTAGGGAGATTGTTAGTAAAGCGGCTGGAATGGCGACCCCGGGCACAAGGAGAAGAGAAATGAGGTGCGTTTTAGAAACCTTTCCCCATCACATGGTGTACCATCTTTTTTGTTTTCTCATGCATGTTTTCGATGTAGGAAGATGCCCTTGAACCTGGAGATTTGGGACCCATGCGATGGGTACCACGCAGTATTACTTAAAAGGGTCTGCGTTTGCTCACCCAACCTCACCAAACCTCTCAGCCCCAAGAGTGTCCACCCTTATGTCTCATCCAGCTGTGGGTCTAGAAATGGTCAATCCAGGTTGCATCACAGCCCCTGAACGCATTGTGTAAGAATTTCTCTCTCTTTCACTGTCTTTGTTTCATGGGTTTTTCAAAGTAATTTATTTTTATAATGGGGTTTAGCTGGTTTTCACTGCTGTGTTTATGCCGCTTTACACCCACTTGACACACTAACAGAGAGATATCAATACATAGGTTTTAAGATTATTACTAGTCAGATATATTCTTGTGCGGTGAATAGGGCGTGTTGAGTCCAGTTCTCTGAGCAAGGAGTAGGTCTTGTCTATTACATATTGGGTTTATGGAACGGTATCTGAGCTAATTTGAAACCCTTGTTTTATGTATCACCCCACCTCACCTTTCCCGTTAAGCAGCCATAGTGTGTTTTCTGCATGTGTGACTCTGTTCTGTTTTGTAATTCAGTTCAAGTGTAACGGTTTTGACATTCCCTCTATAAGTGATACCTTATGAGAAGTGTCCTTTTCTGTGTGACTTATTTCACTTAGAATCGTCGTACCTAAATCCACTCATCATGCTGCTATTAGCCTTATGACATTGATTTCATGGCTGAGTGATATTCCATTGTACATAAGGACCACAACTTCTTTATCCATTTTTCTCCCTCCTGGGATATTGAAGGTGGAATGAAGTGGAGGTCCTTGTCAACAGAGCAGCCCTAAACTTTGGGGTGCTTGTGTCTTGCTGATTTTTCATTTTCCCAATTTATACCCCCATGAGTGGAAGTGCCCTATGCTCTCTAAGCTGTGTTTTTTAGATGTTTCAGGACACACCGTACACTTCTCCAGAGTGGCTGTTGGCAATTTACATCCCGCCCATCAGTGTAGCAAGGCTCCCATTTCTCCATGGCCTGTCCTGCATTTCTGGTTTTGACACGTTTTTCAGCATGGCCCTTTTGACCGATGGGTAGCGAGTCTTCTTTGTAGCGCTGATTTGCCTTTCCAGGTTGCTTGGTTGGCCAAAAAGGGCGTATGCGTTTTTTCCTGAATATATTCAGGAAAAAACGCATACGCCCTTTTTGGCCAAGGGCATCATTGTCAACGTTTTGCCGCTTTTCATGTGCTTTAAAGGCGATTCGAATCTACCTCCTGAAATCTGTTTCCTGCAATTCTGCCTTGATTTCAAATCCTCTTCTTTGCCTTCCCTCAATATATTTGTGGACGAGAGTTATCATTTATAACTCTGCAGGTTTGTGAATTGCAGTGCCCTGAAGCTCCATTGTACAACTCGCTTTTTTGGGAGCTGGCCGCAAAAGCGCAGGATGGCTTCAGGCCCTGTTCTGGTTCCGGGGGGGAGGATGAGCCTGTGGTTAATTCTTCTTCCTGATGGGAAAATAGAGTGACCTGTGCCTGTCCCAACACCAAGAGCTAGTCTCTCACTGGTTCCCCGTCTACCCGTTCATCCTCAGGACAAATTGCAACCTGTACGGAACAGGAGGTTAAAGGTGCTGATGCTCCAAGTAGGGAGATTGTTAGTAAAGCGGCTGGAATGGCGACCCCGGGCACAAGGAGAAGAGAAATGAGGTGCGTTTTAGAAACCTTTCCCCATCACATGGTGTACCATCTTTTTTGTTTTCTCATGCATGTTTTCGATGTAGGAAGATGCCCTTGAACCTGGAGATTTGGGACCCATGCGATGGGTACCACGCAGTATTACTTTAAAGGGTCTGCGTTTGCTCACCCAACCTCACCAAACCTCTCAGCCCCAAGAGTGTCCACCCTTATGTCTCATCCAGCTGTGGGTCTAGAAATGGTCAATCCAGGTTGCATCACAGCCCCTGAACGCATTGTGTAAGAATTTCTCTCTCTTTCACTGTCTTTGTTTCATGGGTTTTTCAAAGTAATTTATTTTTATAATGGGGTTTAGCTGCTTTTCACTGCTGTGTTTATGCCGCTTTACACCCACTTGACACACTAACAGAGAGATATCAATACATAGGTTTTAAGATTATTACTAGTCAGATATATTCTTGTGTGGTGAATAGGGCGTGTTGAGTCCAGCTCTCTGAGCAAGGAGTAGGTCTTGTCTATTACATATTGGGTTTATGGAACGGTATCTGAGCTAATTTGAAACCCTTGTTTTATGTATCACCCCACCTCACCTTTCCCGTTAAGCAGCCATAGTGTGTTTTCTGCATGTGTGACTCTGTTCTGTTTTGTAATTCAGTTCAAGTGTAACGGTTTTTACATTCCCTCTATAAGTGATACCTTATGAGAAGTGTCCTTTTCTGTGTGACTTATTTCACTTAGAATCGTCGTACCTAAATCCACTCATCATGCTGCTATTAGCCTTATGACATTGATTTCATGGCTGAGTGATATTCCATTGTACATAAGGACCACAACTTCTTTATCCATTTTTCTCCCTCCTGGGATATTGAAGGTGGAATGAAGTGGAGGTCCTTGTCAACAGAGCAGCCCTAAACTTTGGGGTGCTTGTGTCTTGCTGATTTTTCATTTTCCCAATTTATACCCCCATGAGTGGAAGTGCCCTATGCTCTCTAAGCTGTGTTTTTTAGATGTTTCAGGACACACCGTACACTTCTCCAGAGTGGCTGTTGGCAATTTACATCCCGCCCATCAGTGTAGCAAGGCTCCCATTTCTCCATGGCCTGTCCTGCATTTCTGGTTTTGAGACTTTTTTCAGCATGGCCCTTTTGACCGATGGGTAGCGAGTCTTCTTTGTAGCCCTGATTTGCCTTTCCAGGTTGCTTGGTTGGCCCAAAAGGGCATATGCGTTTTTTCCTGAATATATTCAGGAAAAAACGCATACGCCCTTTTTGGCCAAGGGCATCATTGTCAACGTTTTGCCGCTTTTCATGTGCTTTAAAGGCGATTCGAATCTACCTCCTGAAATCTGTTTCCTGCATTTCTGCCTTGATTTCAAATCCTCTTCTTTGCCTTCCCTCAATATATTTGTGGACGAGAGTTATCATTTATAACTCTGCAGGTTTGTGAATTGCAGTGCCCTGAAGCTCCATTGTACAACTCGCTTTTTTGGGAGCTGGCCGCAAAAGCGCAGGATGGCTTCAGGCCCTGTTCTGGTTCCGGGGGGGAGGATGAGCCTGTGGTTAATTCTTCTTCCTGATGGGAAAATAGAGTGACCTGTGCCTGTCCCAACACCAAGAGCTAGTCTCTCACTGGTTCCCCGTCTACCCGTTCATCCTCAGGACAAATTGCAACCTGTACGGAACAGGAGGTTAAAGGTGCTGATGCTCCAAGTAGGGAGATTGTTAGTAAAGCGGCTGGAATGGCGAACCCGGGCACAAGGAGAAGAGAAATGAGGTGCGTTTTAGAAACCTTTCCCCATCACATGGTGTACCATCTTTTTGTTTTCTCATGCATGTTTTCGATGTAGGAAGATGCCCTTGAACCTGGAGATTTGGGACCCATGCGATGGGTACCACGCAGTATTACTTTAAAGGGTCTGCGTTTGCTCACCCAACCTCACCAAACCTCTCAGCCCCAAGAGTGTCCACCCTTATGTCTCATCCAGCTGTGGGTCTAGATATGGTCAATCCAGGTTGCATCACAGCCCCTGAACGCATTGTGTAAGAATTTCTCTCTCTTTCACTGTCTTTGTTTCATGGGTTTTTCAAAGTAATTTATTTTTATAATGGGGTTTAGCTGCTTTTCACTGCTGTGTTTATGCCGCTTTACACCCACTTGACACACTAACAGAGAGATATCAATACATAGGTTTTAAGATTATTACTAGTCAGATATATTCTTGTGCGGTGAATAGGGCGTGTTGAGTCCAGTTCTCTGAGCAAGGAGTAGGTCTTGTCTATTACATATTGGGTTTATGGAACGGTATCTGAGCTAATTTGAAACCCTTGTTTTATGTATCACCCCACCTCACCTTTCCCGTTAAGCAGCCATAGTGTGTTTTCTGCATGTGTGACTCTGTTCTGTTTTGTAATTCAGTTCAAGTGTAACGGTTTTGACATTCCCTCTATAAGTGATACCTTATGAGAAGTGTCCTTTTCTGTGTGACTTATTTCACTTAGAATCGTCGTACCTAAATCCACTCATCATGCTGCTATTAGCCTTATGACATTGATTTCATGGCTGAGTGATATTCCATTGTACATAAGGACCACAACTTCTTTATCCATTTTTCTCCCTCCTGGGATATTGAAGGTGGAATGAAGTGGAGGTCCTTGTCAACAGAGCAGCCCTAAACTTTGGGGTGCTTGTGTCTTGCTGATTTTTCATTTTCCCAATTTATACCCCCATGAGTGGAAGTGCCCTATGCTCTCTAAGCTGTGTTTTTTAGATGTTTCAGGACACACCGTACACTTCTCCAGAGTGGCTGTTGGCAATTTACATCCCGCCCATCAGTGTAGCAAGGCTCCCATTTCTCCATGGCCTGTCCTGCATTTCTGGTTTTGACACGTTTTTCAGCATGGCCCTTTTGACCGATGGGTAGCGAGTCTTCTTTGTAGCGCTGATTTGCCTTTCCAGGTTGCTTGGTTGGCCAAAAAGGGCGTATGCGTTTTTTCCTGAATATATTCAGGAAAAAACGCATACGCCCTTTTTGGCCAAGGGCATCATTGTCAACGTTTTGCCGCTTTTCATGTGCTTTAAAGGCGATTCGAATCTACCTCCTGAAATCTGTTTCCTGCAATTCTGCCTTGATTTCAAATCCTCTTCTTTGCCTTCCCTCAATATATTTGTGGACGAGAGTTATCATTTATAACTCTGCAGGTTTGTGAATTGCAGTGCCCTGAACCTCCATTTTACAACTCGCTTTTTTGGGAGCTGGCCGCAAAAGCGCAGGATGGCTTCAGGCCCTGTTCTGGTTCCGGGGGGGAGGATGAGCCTGTGGTTAATTCTTCTTCCTGATGGGAAAATAGAGTGACCTGTGCCTGTCCCAACACCAAGAGCTAGTCTCTCACTGGTTCCCCGTCTACCCGTTCATCCTCAGGACAAATTGCAACCTGTACGGAACAGGAGGTTAAAGGTGCTGATGCTCCAAGTAGGGAGATTGTTAGTAAAGCGGCTGGATTGGCGAACCTGGGCACAAGGAGAAGAGAAATGAGGTGCGTTTTAGAAACCTTTCCACATCACACGGTGTACCATCTTCTGGGTTTCTCATGCATGTTTTCGATGTAGGAAGATGCCCTTGAACCTGGAGATTTGGGACCCATGCGATGGGTACCACGCAGTATTACTTTAAAGGGTCTGCATTTGCTCACCCAACCTCACCAAACCTCTCAGCCCCAAGAGTGTCCACCCTTATGTCTCATCCAGCTGTGGGTCTAGATATGGTCAATCCAGGTTGCATCACAGCCCCTGAACGCATTGTGTAAGAATTTCTCTCTCTTTCACTGTCTTTGTTTCATGGGTTTGTAAAAGTAATTTATTTTTATAATGGGGTTTAGCTGCTTTTCACTGCTGTGTTTATGCCGCTTTTCACCCACTTGACACACTAACAGAGAGATATCAATACATAGGTTTTAAGATTATTACTAGTCAGATATATTCTTGTGCGGTGAATAGGGCGTGTTGAGTCCAGTTCTCTGAGCAAGGAGTAGGTCTTGTCTATTACATATTGGGTTTATGGAACGGTATCTGAGCTAATTTGAAACCCTTGTTTTATGTATCACCCCACCTCACCTTTCCCGTTAAGCAGCCATAGTGTGTTTTCTGCCTGTGTGACTCTGTTCTGTTTTGTAATTCAGTTCAAGTGTAACGGTTTTTACATTCCCTCTATAAGTGATACCTTATGAGAAGTGTCCTTTTCTGTGTGACTTATTTCACTTAGAATCGTCGTACCTAAATCCACTCATCATGCTGCTACTAGCCTTATGACATTGATTTCATGGCTGAGTGATATTCCATTGTACATAAGGACCACAACTTCTTTATCCATTTTTCTCTTTCCTGGGATATTGAAGGTGGAATGAAGTGGAGGTCCTTGTCAACAGAGCAGCCCTAAACTTTGGGGTGCTTGTGTCTTGCTGATTTTTCATTTTCCCAATTTATACCCCCATGAGTGGAAGTGCCCTATGCTCTCTAAGCTGTGTTTTTTAGATGTTTCAGGACACACCGTACACTTCTCCAGAGTGGCTGTTGGCAATTTACATCCCGCCCATCAGTGTAGCAAGGCTCCCATTTCTCCATGGCCTGTCCTGCATTTCTGGTTTTGAGACTTTTTTCAGCATGGCCCTTTTGACCGATGGGTAGCGAGTCTGCTTTGTCGCGCTGATTTGCCTTTCCAGGTTGCTTGGTTGGCCAAAAAGGGCGTATGCGTTTTTTCCTGAATATATTCAGGAAAAAAGGCATACGCCCTTTTTGGCCAAGGGCATCATTGTCAACGTTTTGCCGCTTTTCATGTGCTTTAAAGGCGATTCGAATCTACCTCCTGAAATCTGTTTCCTACAATTCTGCCTTGATTTCAAATCCTCTTCTTTGCCTTCCCTCAATATATTTGTGGACGAGAGTTATCATTTATAACTCTGCAGGTTTGTGAATTGCAGTGCCCTGAAGCTCCATTTTACAACTCGCTTTTTTGGGAGCTGGCCGCAAAAGCACAGGATGGCTTCAGGCCCTGTTCTGGTTCCGGGGGGGAGGATGAGCCTGTGGTTAATTCTTCTTCCTGATGGGAAAATAGAGTGACCTTTGCCTGTCCCAACACCAAGAGCTAGTCTCTCACTGGTTCCCCGTCTACCCGTTCATCCTCAGGACAAATTGCAACCTGTACGGAACAGGAGGTTAAAGGTGCTGATGCTCCAAGTAGGGAGATTGTTAGTAAAGCGGCTGGAATGGCGAACCCGGGCACAAGGAGAAGAGAAATGAGGTGCGTTTTAGAAACCTTTCCACATCACACGGTGTACCATCTTCTGGGTTTCTCATGCATGTTTTCGATGTAGGAAGATGCCCTTGAACCTGGAGATTTGGGACCCATGCGATGGGTACCACGCAGTATTACTTTAACGGGTCTGCGTTTGCTCACCCAACCTCACCAAACCTCTCAGCCCCAAGAGTGTCCACCCTTATGTCTCATCCAGCTGTGGGTCTAGATATGGTCAATCCAGGTTGCATCACAGCCCCTGAACGCATTGTGTAAGAATTTCTCTCTCTTTCATTGTCTTTGTTTCATGGGTTTGTAAAAGTAATTTATTTTTATAATGGGGTTAAGCTGCTTTTCACTGCTGTGTTTATGCCGCTTTTCACCCACTTGACACACTAACAGAGAGATATCAATACATAGGTTTTAAGATTATTACTAGTGAGATATATTCTTGTGCGGTGAATAGGGCGTGTTGAGTCCAGTTCTCTGAGCAAGGAGTAGGTCTTGTCTATTACATATTGGGTTTATGGAACGGTATCTGAGCTAATTTGAAACCCTTGTTTTATGTATCACCCCACCTCACCTTTCCCGTTAAGCAGCCATAGTGTGTTTTCTGCCTGTGTGACTCTGTTCTGTTTTGTAATTCAGTTCAAGTGTAACGGTTTTTACATTCCCTCTATAAGTGATACCTTATGAGAAGTGTCCTTTTCTGTGTGACTTATTTCACTTAGAATCGTCGTACCTAAATCCACTCATCATGCTGCTACTAGCCTTATGACATTGATTTCATGGCTGAGTGATATTCCATTGTACATAAGGACCACAACTTCTTTATCCATTTTTCTCTTTCCTGGGATATTGAAGGTGGAATGAAGTGGAGGTCCTTGTCAACAGAGCAGCCCTAAACTTTGGGGTGCTTGTGTCTTGCTGATTTTTCATTTTCCCAATTTATACCCCCATGAGTGGAAGTGCCCTATGCTCTCTAAGCTGTGTTTTTTAGATGTTTCAGGACACACCGTACACTTCTCCAGAGTGACTGTTGGCAATTTACATCCCGCCCATCAGTGTAGCAAGGCTCCCATTTCTCCATGGCCTGTCCTGCATTTCTGGTTTTGAGACGTTTTTCAGCATGGCCCTTTTGACTGATGGGTAGCAAGTCTGCTTTGTAGCGCTGATTTGCCTTTTCAGGTTGCTTGGTTGGCCAAAAAGGGCGTATGCGTTTTTTCCTGAATATATTCAGGAAAAAACGCATACGCCCTTTTTGGCCAAGGGCATCATTGTCAACGTTTTGCCGCTTTTCATGTGCTTTAAAGGCGATTCGAATCTACCTCCTGAAATCTGTTTCCTGCATTTCTGCCTTGATTTCAAATCCTCTTCTTTGCCTTCCCTCAATATATTTGTGGACGAGAGTTATCATTTATAACTCTGCATGTTTGTGAATTGCAGTGCCCTGAAGCTCCATTGTACAACTCGCTTTTTTGGGAGCTGGCCGCAAAAGCGCAGGATGGCTTCAGGCCCTGTTCTGGTTCCGGGGGGGAGGA
The DNA here is from genome assembly GCF_965194805.1 of Balaenoptera borealis. Taxonomy (NCBI): domain Eukaryota; kingdom Metazoa; phylum Chordata; class Mammalia; order Artiodactyla; family Balaenopteridae; genus Balaenoptera; species Balaenoptera borealis. The sequence continues at coordinate 748,394 of NW_028123901.1, read as the reverse complement.
TGAGCCTGTGGTTAATTCTTCTTCCTGATGGGAAAATAGAGTGACCTGTGCCTGTCCCAACACCAAGAGCTAGTCTCTCACTGGTTCCCCGTCTACCCGTTCATCCTCAGGACAAATTGCAACCTGTACGGAACAGGAGGTTAAAGGTGCTGATGCTCCAAGTAGGGAGATTGTTAGTAAAGCGGCTGGAATGGCGAACCCGGGCACAAGGAGAAGAGAAATGAGGTGCGTTTTAGAAACCTTTCCCCATCACATGGTGTACCATCTTTTTGTTTTCTCATGCATGTTTTCGATGTAGGAAGATGCCCTTGAACCTGGAGATTTGGGACCCATGCGATGGGTACCACGCAGTATTACTTTAAAGGGTCTGCGTTTGCTCACCCAACCTCACCAAACCTCTCAGCCCCAAGAGTGTCCACCCTTATGTCTCATCCAGCTGTGGGTCTAGAAATGGTCAATCCAGGTTGCATCACAGCCCCTGAACGCATTGCGTAAGAATTTCTCTCTCTTTCACTGTCTTTGTTTCATGGGTTTTTCAAAGTAATTTATTTTTATAATGGGGTTTAGCTGCTTTTCACTGCTGTGTTTATGCCGCTTTACACCCACTTGACACACTAACAGAGAGATATCAATACATAGGTTTTAAGATTATTACTAGTCAGATATATTCTTGTGCGGTGAATAGGGCGTGTTGAGTCCAGTTCTCTGAGCAAGGAGTAGGTCTTGTCTATTACATATTGGGTTTATGGAACGGTATCTGAGCTAATTTGAAACCCTTGTTTTATGTATCACCCCACCTCACCTTTCCCGTTAAGCAGCCATAGTGTGTTTTCTGCATGTGTGACTCTGTTCTGTTTTGTAATTCAGTTCAAGTGTAACGGTTTTTACATTCCCTCTATAAGTGATACCTTATGAGAAGTGTCCTTTTCTGTGTGACTTATTTCACTTAGAATCGTCGTACCTAAATCCACTCATCATGCTGCTATTAGCCTTATGACATTGATTTCATGGCTGAGTGATATTCCATTGTACATAAGGACCACAACTTCTTTATCCATTTTTCTCCCTCCTGGGATATTGAAGGTGGAATGAAGTGGAGGTCCTTGTCAACAGAGCAGCCCTAAACTTTGGGGTGCTTGTGTCTTGCTGATTTTTCATTTTCCCAATTTATACCCCCATGAGTGGAAGTGCCCTATGCTCTCTAAGCTGTGTTTTTTAGATGTTTCAGGACACACCGTACACTTCTCCAGAGTGGCTGTTGGCAATTTACATCCCGCCCATCAGTGTAGCAAGGCTCCCATTTCTCCATGGCCTGTCCTGCATTTCTGGTTTTGACACGTTTTTCAGCATGGCCCTTTTGACCGATGGGTAGCGAGTCTTCTTTGTAGCCCTGATTTGCCTTTCCAGGTTGCTTGGTTGGCCAAAAAGGGCGTATGCGTTTTTTCCTGAATATATTCAGGAAAAAACGCATACGCCCTTTTTGGCCAAGGGCATCATTGTCAACGTTTTGCCGCTTTTCATGTGCTTTAAAGGCGATTCGAATCTACCTCCTGAAATCTGTTTCCTGCAATTCTGCCTTGATTTCAAATCCTCTTCTTTGCCTTCCCTCAATATATTTGTGGACGAGAGTTATCATTTATAACTCTGCAGGTTTGTGAATTGCAGTGCCCTGAAGCTCCATTGTACAACTCGCTTTTTTGGGAGCTGGCCGCAAAAGCGCAGGATGGCTTCAGGCCCTGTTCTGGTTCCGGGGGGGAGGATGAGCCTGTGGTTAATTCTTCTTCCTGATGGGAAAATAGAGTGACCTGTGCCTGTCCCAACACCAAGAGCTAGTCTCTCACTGGTTCCCCGTCTACCCGTTCATCCTCAGGACAAATTGCAACCTGTACGGAACAGGAGGTTAAAGGTGCTGATGCTCCAAGTAGGGAGATTGTTAGTAAAGCGGCTGGATTGGCGAACCTGGGCACAAGGAGAAGAGAAATGAGGTGCGTTTTAGAAACCTTTCCACATCACACGGTGTACCATCTTCTGGGTTTCTCATGCATGTTTTCGATGTAGGAAGATGCCCTTGAACCTGGAGATTTGGGACCCATGCGATGGGTACCACGCAGTATTACTTTAAAGGGTCTGCATTTGCTCACCCAACCTCACCAAACCTCTCAGCCCCAAGAGTGTCCACCCTTATGTCTCATCCAGCTGTGGGTCTAGATATGGTCAATCCAGGTTGCATCACAGCCCCTGAACGCATTGTGTAAGAATTTCTCTCTCTTTCACTGTCTTTGTTTCATGGGTTTTTCAAAGTAATTTATTTTTATAATGGGGTTTAGCTGCTTTTCACTGCTGTGTTTATGCCGCTTTTCACCCACTTGACACACTAACAGAGAGATATCAATACATAGGTTTTAAGATTATTACTAGTCAGATATATTCTTGTGCGGTGAATAGGGCGTGTTGAGTCCAGTTCTCTGAGCAAGGAGTAGGTCTTGTCTATTACATATTGGGTTTATGGAACGGTATCTGAGCTAATTTGAAACCCTTGTTTTATGTATCACCCCACCTCACCTTTCCCGTTAAGCAGCCATAGTGTGTTTTCTGCATGTGTGACTCTGTTCTGTTTTGTAATTCAGTTCAAGTGTAACGGTTTTTACATTCCCTCTATAAGTGATACCTTATGAGAAGTGTCCTTTTCTGTGTGACTTATTTCACTTAGAATCATCGTACCTAAATCCACTCATCATGCTGCTACTAGCCTTATGACATTGATTTCATGGCTGAGTGATATTCCATTGTACATAAGGACCACAACTTCTTTATCCATTTTTCTCTTTCCTGGGATATTGAAGGTGGAATGAAGTGGAGGTCCTTGTCAACAGAGCAGCCCTAAACTTTGGGGTGCTTGTGTCTTGCTGATTTTTCATTTTCCCAATTTATACCCCCATGAGTGGAAGTGCCCTATGCTCTCTAAGCTGTGTTTTTTAGATGTTTCAGGACACACCGTACACTTCTCCAGAGTGGCTGTTGGCAATTTACATCCCGCCCATCAGTGTAGCAAGGCTCCCATTTCTCCATGGCCTGTCCTGCATTTCTGGTTTTGACACTTTTTTCAGCATGGCCCTTTTGACCGATGGGTAGCGAGTCTGCTTTGTCGCGCTGATTTGCCTTTCCAGGTTGCTTGGTTGGCCAAAAAGGGCGTATGCGTTTTTTCCTGAATATATTCAGGAAAAAAGGCATACGCCCTTTTTGGCCAAGGGCATCATTGTCAACGTTTTGCCGCTTTTCATGTGCTTTAAAGGCGATTCGAATCTACCTCCTGAAATCTGTTTCCTACAATTCTGCCTTGATTTCAAATCCTCTTCTTTGCCTTCCCTCAATATATTTGTGGACGAGAGTTATCATTTATAACTCTGCAGGTTTGTGAATTGCAGTGCCCTGAAGCTCCATTTTACAACTCGCTTTTTTGGGAGCTGGCCGCAAAAGCACAGGATGGCTTCAGGCCCTGTTCTGGTTCCGGGGGGGAGGATGAGCCTGTGGTTAATTCTTCTTCCTGATGGGAAAATAGAGTGACCTTTGCCTGTCCCAACACCAAGAGCTAGTCTCTCACTGGTTCCCCGTCTACCCGTTCATCCTCAGGACAAATTGCAACCTGTACGGAACAGGAGGTTAAAGGTGCTGATGCTCCAAGTAGGGAGATTGTTAGTAAAGCGGCTGGAATGGCGAACCCGGGCACAAGGAGAAGAGAAATGAGGTGCGTTTTAGAAACCTTTCCCCATCACATGGTGTACCATCTTTTTGTTTTCTCATGCATGTTTTCGATGTAGGAAGATGCCCTTGAACCTGGAGATTTGGGACCCATGCGATGGGTACCACGCAGTATTACTTTAAAGGGTCTGCGTTTGCTCACCCAACCTCACCAAACCTCTCAGCCCCAAGAGTGTCCACCCTTATGTCTCATCCAGCTGTGGGTCTAGAAATGGTCAATCCAGGTTGCATCACAGCCCCTGAACGCATTGTGTAAGAATTTCTCTCTCTTTCACTGTCTTTGTTTCATGGGTTTTTCAAAGTAATTTATTTTTATAATGGGGTTTAGCTGCTTTTCACTGCTGTGTTTATGCCGCTTTACACCCACTTGACACACTAACAGAGAGATATCAATACATAGGTTTTAAGATTATTACTAGTCAGATATATTCTTGTGCGGTGAATAGGGCGTGTTGAGTCCAGTTCTCTGAGCAAGGAGTAGGTCTTGTCTATTACATATTGGGTTTATGGAACGGTATCTGAGCTAATTTGAAACCCTTGTTTTATGTATCACCCCACCTCACCTTTCCCGTTAAGCAGCCATAGTGTGTTTTCTGCATGTGTGACTCTGTTCTGTTTTGTAATTCAGTTCAAGTGTAACGGTTTTGACATTCCCTCTATAAGTGATACCTTATGAGAAGTGTCCTTTTCTGTGTGACTTATTTCACTTAGAATCGTCGTACCTAAATCCACTCATCATGCTGCTATTAGCCTTATGACATTGATTTCATGGCTGAGTGATATTCCATTGTACATAAGGACCACAACTTCTTTATCCATTTTTCTCCCTCCTGGGATATTGAAGGTGGAATGAAGTGGAGGTCCTTGTCAACAGAGCAGCCCTAAACTTTGGGGTGCTTGTGTCTTGCTGATTTTTCATTTTCCCAATTTATACCCCCATGAGTGGAAGTGCCCTATGCTCTCTAAGCTGTGTTTTTTAGATGTTTCAGGACACACCGTACACTTCTCCAGAGTGGCTGTTGGCAATTTACATCCCGCCCATCAGTGTAGCAAGGCTCCCATTTCTCCATGGCCTGTCCTGCATTTCTGGTTTTGAGACTTTTTTCAGCATGGCCCTTTTGACCGATGGGTAGCGAGTCTTCTTTGTAGCGCTGATTTGCCTTTCCAGGTTGCTTGGTTGGCCAAAAAGGGCGTATGCGTTTTTTCCTGAATATATTCAGGAAAAAACGCATACGCCCTTTTTGGCCAAGGGCATCATTGTCAACGTTTTGCCGCTTTTCATGTGCTTTAAAGGCGATTCGAATCTACCTCCTGAAATCTGTTTCCTGCATTTCTGCCTTGATTTCAAATCCTCTTCTTTGCCTTCCCTCAATATATTTGTGGACGAGAGTTATCATTTATAACTCTGCAGGTTTGTGAATTGCAGTGCCCTGAAGCTCCATTGTACAACTCGCTTTTTTGGGAGCTGGCCGCAAAAGCGCAGGATGGCTTCAGGCCCTGTTCTGGTTCCGGGGGGGAGGATGAGCCTGTGGTTAATTCTTCTTCCTGATGGGAAAATAGAGTGACCTGTGCCTGTCCCAACACCAAGAGCTAGTCTCTCACTGGTTCCCCGTCTACCCGTTCATCCTCAGGACAAATTGCAACCTGTACGGAACAGGAGGTTAAAGGTGCTGATGCTCCAAGTAGGGAGATTGTTAGTAAAGCGGCTGGAATGGCGACCCCGGGCACAAGGAGAAGAGAAATGAGGTGCGTTTTAGAAACCTTTCCCCATCACATGGTGTACCATCTTTTTTGTTTTCTCATGCATGTTTTCGATGTAGGAAGATGCCCTTGAACCTGGAGATTTGGGACCCATGCGATGGGTACCACGCAGTATTACTTTAAAGGGTCTGCGTTTGCTCACCCAACCTCACCAAACCTCTCAGCCCCAAGAGTGTCCACCCTTATGTCTCATCCAGCTGTGGGTCTAGATATGGTCAATCCAGGTTGCATCACAGCCCCTGAACGCATTGTGTAAGAATTTCTCTCTCTTTCACTGTCTTTGTTTCATGGGTTTTTCAAAGTAATTTATTTTTATAATGGGGTTTAGCTGCTTTTCACTGCTGTGTTTATGCCGCTTTACACCCACTTGACACACTAACAGAGAGATATCAATACATAGGTTTTAAGATTATTACTAGTCAGATATATTCTTGTGCGGTGAATAGGGCGTGTTGAGTCCAGTTCTCTGAGCAAGGAGTAGGTCTTGTCTATTACATATTGGGTTTATGGAACGGTATCTGAGCTAATTTGAAACCCTTGTTTTATGTATCACCCCACCTCACCTTTCCCGTTAAGCAGCCATAGTGTGTTTTCTGCATGTGTGACTCTGTTCTGTTTTGTAATTCAGTTCAAGTGTAACGGTTTTGACATTCCCTCTATAAGTGATACCTTATGAGAAGTGTCCTTTTCTGTGTGACTTATTTCACTTAGAATCGTCGTACCTAAATCCACTCATCATGCTGCTATTAGCCTTATGACATTGATTTCATGGCTGAGTGATATTCCATTGTACATAAGGACCACAACTTCTTTATCCATTTTTCTCCCTCCTGGGATATTGAAGGTGGAATGAAGTGGAGGTCCTTGTCAACAGAGCAGCCCTAAACTTTGGGGTGCTTGTGTCTTGCTGATTTTTCATTTTCCCAATTTATACCCCCATGAGTGGAAGTGCCCTATGCTCTCTAAGCTGTGTTTTTTAGATGTTTCAGGACACACCGTACACTTCTCCAGAGTGGCTGTTGGCAATTTACATCCCGCCCATCAGTGTAGCAAGGCTCCCATTTCTCCATGGCCTGTCCTGCATTTCTGGTTTTGAGACTTTTTTCAGCATGGCCCTTTTGACCGATGGGTAGCGAGTCTTCTTTGTAGCCCTGATTTGCCTTTCCAGGTTGCTTGGTTGGCCAAAAAGGGCGTATGCGTTTTTTCCTGAATATATTCAGGAAAAAACGCATACGCCCTTTTTGGCCAAGGGCATCATTGTCAACGTTTTGCCGCTTTTCATGTGCTTTAAAGGCGATTCGAATCTACCTCCTGAAATCTGTTTCCTGCATTTCTGCCTTGATTTCAAATCCTCTTCTTTGCCTTCCCTCAATATATTTGTGGACGAGAGTTATCATTTATAACTCTGCAGGTTTGTGAATTGCAGTGCCCTGAAGCTCCATTGTACAACTCGCTTTTTTGGGAGCTGGCCGCAAAAGCGCAGGATGGCTTCAGGCCCTGTTCTGGTTCCGGGGGGGAGGATGAGCCTGTGGTTAATTCTTCTTCCTGATGGGAAAATAGAGTGACCTGTGCCTGTCCCAACACCAAGAGCTAGTCTCTCACTGGTTCCCCGTCTACCCGTTCATCCTCAGGACAAATTGCAACCTGTACGGAACAGGAGGTTAAAGGTGCTGATGCTCCAAGTAGGGAGATTGTTAGTAAAGCGGCTGGAATGGCGAACCCGGGCACAAGGAGAAGAGAAATGAGGTGCGTTTTAGAAACCTTTCCCCATCACATGGTGTACCATCTTTTTTGTTTTCTCATGCATGTTTTCGATGTAGGAAGATGCCCTTGAACCTGGAGATTTGGGACCCATGCGATGGGTACCACGCAGTATTACTTTAAAGGGTCTGCGTTTGCTCACCCAACCTCACCAAACCTCTCAGCCCCAAGAGTGTCCACCCTTATGTCTCATCCAGCTGTGGGTCTAGATATGGTCAATCCAGGTTGCATCACAGCCCCTGAACGCATTGTGTAAGAATTTCTCTCTCTTTCACTGTCTTTGTTTCATGGGTTTTTCAAAGTAATTTATTTTTATAATGGGGTTTAGCTGCTTTTCACTGCTGTGTTTATGCCGCTTTACACCCACTTGACACACTAACAGAGAGATATCAATACATAGGTTTTAAGATTATTACTAGTCAGATATATTCTTGTGCGGTGAATAGGGCGTGTTGAGTCCAGTTCTCTGAGCAAGGAGTAGGTCTTGTCTATTACATATTGGGTTTATGGAACGGTATCTGAGCTAATTTGAAACCCTTGTTTTATGTATCACCCCACCTCACCTTTCCCGTTAAGCAGCCATAGTGTGTTTTCTGCATGTGTGACTCTGTTCTGTTTTGTAATTCAGTTCAAGTGTAACGGTTTTTACATTCCCTCTATAAGTGATACCTTATGAGAAGTGTCCTTTTCTGTGTGACTTATTTCACTTAGAATCGTCGTACCTAAATCCACTCATCATGCTGCTATTAGCCTTATGACATTGATTTCATGGCTGAGTGATATTCCATTGTACATAAGGACCACAACTTCTTTATCCATTTTTCTCCCTCCTGGGATATTGAAGGTGGAATGAAGTGGAGGTCCTTGTCAACAGAGCAGCCCTAAACTTTGGGGTGCTTGTGTCTTGCTGATTTTTCATTTTCCCAATTTATACCCCCATGAGTGGAAGTGCCCTATGCTCTCTAAGCTGTGTTTTTTAGATGTTTCAGGACACACCGTACACTTCTCCAGAGTGGCTGTTGGCAATTTACATCCCACCCATCAGTGTAGCAAGGCTCCCATTTCTCCATGGCCTGTCCTGCATTTCTGGTTTTGAGACATTTTTCAGCATGGCCCTTTTGACCGATGGGTAGCGAGTCTTCTTTGTAGCCCTGATTTGCCTTTCCAGGTTGCTTGGTTGGCCAAAAAGGGCGTATGCGTTTTTTCCTGAATATATTCAGGAAAAAACGCATACGCCCTTTTTGGCCAAGAGCATCATTGTCAACGTTTTGCCGCTTTTCATGTGCTTTAAAGGCGATTCGAATCTACCTCCTGAAATCTGTTTCCTGCATTTCTGCCTTGATTTCAAATCCTCTTCTTTGCCTTCCCTCAATATATTTGTGGACGAGAGTTATCATTTATAACTCTGCAGGTTTGTGAATTGCAGTGCCCTGAAGCTCCATTGTACAACTCGCTTTTTTGGGAGCTGGCCGCAAAAGCGCAGGATGGCTTCAGGCCCTGTTCTGGTTCCGGGGGGGAGGATGAGCCTGTGGTTAATTCTTCTTCCTGATGGGAAAATAGAGTGACCTGTGCCTGTCCCAACACCAAGAGCTAGTCTCTCACTGGTTCCCCGTATTCCCGTTCATCCTCAGGACAAATTGCAACCTGTACGGAACAGGAGGTTAAAGGTGCTGATGCTCCAAGTAGGGAGATTGTTAGTAAAGCGGCTGGAATGGCGACCCCGGGCACAAGGAGAAGAGAAATGAGGTGCGTTTTAGAAACCTTTCCCCATCACATGGTGTACCATCTTTTTTGTTTTCTCATGCATGTTTTCGATGTAGGAAGATGCCCTTGAACCTGGAGATTTGGGACCCATGCGATGGGTACCACGCAGTATTACTTTAAAGGGTCTGCGTTTGCTCACCCAACCTCACCAAACCTCTCAGCCCCAAGAGTGTCCACCCTTATGTCTCATCCAGCTGTGGGTCTAGAAATGGTCAATCCAGGTTGCATCACAGCCCCTGAACGCATTGTGTAAGAATTTCTCTCTCTTTCACTGTCTTTGTTTCATGGGTTTTTCAAAGTAATTTATTTTTATAATGGGGTTTAGCTGGTTTTCACTGCTGTGTTTATGCCGCTTTACACCCACTTGACACACTAACAGAGAGATATCAATACATAGGTTTTAAGATTATTACTAGTCAGATATATTCTTGTGCGGTGAATAGGGCGTGTTGAGTCCAGTTCTCTGAGCAAGGAGTAGGTCTTGTCTATTACATATTGGGTTTATGGAACGGTATCTGAGCTAATTTGAAACCCTTGTTTTATGTATCACCCCACCTCACCTTTCCCGTTAAGCAGCCATAGTGTGTTTTCTGCATGTGTGACTCTGTTCTGTTTTGTAATTCAGTTCAAGTGTAACGGTTTTGACATTCCCTCTATAAGTGATACCTTATGAGAAGTGTCCTTTTCTGTGTGACTTATTTCACTTAGAATCGTCGTACCTAAATCCACTCATCATGCTGCTATTAGCCTTATGACATTGATTTCATGGCTGAGTGATATTCCATTGTACATAAGGACCACAACTTCTTTATCCATTTTTCTCCCTCCTGGGATATTGAAGGTGGAATGAAGTGGAGGTCCTTGTCAACAGAGCAGCCCTAAACTTTGGGGTGCTTGTGTCTTGCTGATTTTTCATTTTCCCAATTTATACCCCCATGAGTGGAAGTGCCCTATGCTCTCTAAGCTGTGTTTTTTAGATGTTTCAGGACACACCGTACACTTCTCCAGAGTGGCTGTTGGCAATTTACATCCCGCCCATCAGTGTAGCAAGGCTCCCATTTCTCCATGGCCTGTCCTGCATTTCTGGTTTTGAGACTTTTTTCAGCATGGCCCTTTTGACCGATGGGTAGCGAGTCTTCTTTGTAGCCCTGATTTGCCTTTCCAGGTTGCTTGGTTGGCCAAAAAGGGCGTATGCGTTTTTTCCTGAATATATTCAGGAAAAAACGCATACGCCCTTTTTGGCCAAGGGCATCATTGTCAACGTTTTGCCGCTTTTCATGTGCTTTAAAGGCGATTCGAATCTACCTCCTGAAATCTGTTTCCTGCATTTCTGCCTTGATTTCAAATCCTCTTCTTTGCCTTCCCTCAATATATTTGTGGACGAGAGTTATCATTTATAACTCTGCAGGTTTGTGAATTGCAGTGCCCTGAAGCTCCATTGTACAACTCGCTTTTTTGGGAGCTGGCCGCAAAAGCGCAGGATGGCTTCAGGCCCTGTTCTGGTTCCGGGGGGGAGGATGAGCCTGTGGTTAATTCTTCTTCCTGATGGGAAAATAGAGTGACCTGTGCCTGTCCCAACACCAAGAGCTAGTCTCTCACTGGTTCCCCGTCTACCCGTTCATCCTCAGGACAAATTGCAACCTGTACGGAACAGGAGGTTAAAGGTGCTGATGCTCCAAGTAGGGAGATTGTTAGTAAAGCGGCTGGAATGGCGACCCCGGGCACAAGGAGAAGAGAAATGAGGTGCGTTTTAGAAACCTTTCCCCATCACATGGTGTACCATCTTTTTTGTTTTCTCATGCATGTTTTCGATGTAGGAAGATGCCCTTGAACCTGGAGATTTGGGACCCATGCGATGGGTACCACGCAGTATTACTTAAAAGGGTCTGCGTTTGCTCACCCAACCTCACCAAACCTCTCAGCCCCAAGAGTGTCCACCCTTATGTCTCATCCAGCTGTGGGTCTAGAAATGGTCAATCCAGGTTGCATCACAGCCCCTGAACGCATTGTGTAAGAATTTCTCTCTCTTTCACTGTCTTTGTTTCATGGGTTTTTCAAAGTAATTTATTTTTATAATGGGGTTTAGCTGGTTTTCACTGCTGTGTTTATGCCGCTTTACACCCACTTGACACACTAACAGAGAGATATCAATACATAGGTTTTAAGATTATTACTAGTCAGATATATTCTTGTGCGGTGAATAGGGCGTGTTGAGTCCAGTTCTCTGAGCAAGGAGTAGGTCTTGTCTATTACATATTGGGTTTATGGAACGGTATCTGAGCTAATTTGAAACCCTTGTTTTATGTATCACCCCACCTCACCTTTCCCGTTAAGCAGCCATAGTGTGTTTTCTGCATGTGTGACTCTGTTCTGTTTTGTAATTCAGTTCAAGTGTAACGGTTTTGACATTCCCTCTATAAGTGATACCTTATGAGAAGTGTCCTTTTCTGTGTGACTTATTTCACTTAGAATCGTCGTACCTAAATCCACTCATCATGCTGCTATTAGCCTTATGACATTGATTTCATGGCTGAGTGATATTCCATTGTACATAAGGACCACAACTTCTTTATCCATTTTTCTCCCTCCTGGGATATTGAAGGTGGAATGAAGTGGAGGTCCTTGTCAACAGAGCAGCCCTAAACTTTGGGGTGCTTGTGTCTTGCTGATTTTTCATTTTCCCAATTTATACCCCCATGAGTGGAAGTGCCCTATGCTCTCTAAGCTGTGTTTTTTAGATGTTTCAGGACACACCGTACACTTCTCCAGAGTGGCTGTTGGCAATTTACATCCCGCCCATCAGTGTAGCAAGGCTCCCATTTCTCCATGGCCTGTCCTGCATTTCTGGTTTTGAGACTTTTTTCAGCATGGCCCTTTTGACCGATGGGTAGCGAGTCTTCTTTGTAGCGCTGATTTGCCTTTCCAGGTTGCTTGGTTGGCCAAAAAGGGCGTATGCGTTTTTTCCTGAATATATTCAGGAAAAAACGCATACGCCCTTTTTGGCCAAGGGCATCATTGTCAACGTTTTGCCGCTTTTCATGTGCTTTAAAGGCGATTCGAATCTACCTCCTGAAATCTGTTTCCTGCAATTCTGCCTTGATTTCAAATCCTCTTCTTTGCCTTCCCTCAATATATTTGTGGACGAGAGTTATCATTTATAACTCTGCAGGTTTGTGAATTGCAGTGCCCTGAAGCTCCATTGTACAACTCGCTTTTTTGGGAGCTGGCCGCAAAAGCGCAGGATGGCTTCAGGCCCTGTTCTGGTTCCGGGGGGGAGGATGAGCCTGTGGTTAATTCTTCTTCCTGATGGGAAAATAGAGTGACCTGTGCCTGTCCCAACACCAAGAGCTAGTCTCTCACTGGTTCCCCGTCTACCCGTTCATCCTCAGGACAAATTGCAACCTGTACGGAACAGGAGGTTAAAGGTGCTGATGCTCCAAGTAGGGAGATTGTTAGTAAAGCGGCTGGAATGGCGACCCCGGGCACAAGGAGAAGAGAAATGAGGTGCGTTTTAGAAACCTTTCCCCATCACATGGTGTACCATCTTTTTTGTTTTCTCATGCATGTTTTCGATGTAGGAAGATGCCCTTGAACCTGGAGATTTGGGACCCATGCGATGGGTACCACGCAGTATTACTTTAAAGGGTCTGCGTTTGCTCACCCAACCTCACCAAACCTCTCAGCCCCAAGAGTGTCCACCCTTATGTCTCATCCAGCTGTGGGTCTAGAAATGGTCAATCCAGGTTGCATCACAGCCCCTGAACGCATTGTGTAAGAATTTCTCTCTCTTTCACTGTCTTTGTTTCATGGGTTTTTCAAAGTAATTTATTTTTATAATGGGGTTTAGCTGCTTTTCACTGCTGTGTTTATGCCGCTTTACACCCACTTGACACACTAACAGAGAGATATCAATACATAGGTTTTAAGATTATTACTAGTCAGATATATTCTTGTGTGGTGAATAGGGCGTGTTGAGTCCAGTTCTCTGAGCAAGGAGTAGGTCTTGTCTATTACATATTGGGTTTATGGAACGGTATCTGAGCTAATTTGAAACCCTTGTTTTATGTATCACCCCACCTCACCTTTCCCGTTAAGCAGCCATAGTGTGTTTTCTGCATGTGTGACTCTGTTCTGTTTTGTAATTCAGTTCAAGTGTAACGGTTTTGACATTCCCTCTATAAGTGATACCTTATGAGAAGTGTCCTTTTCTGTGTGACTTATTTCACTTAGAATCGTCGTACCTAAATCCACTCATCATGCTGCTATTAGCCTTATGACATTGATTTCATGGCTGAGTGATATTCCATTGTACATAAGGACCACAACTTCTTTATCCATTTTTCTCCCTCCTGGGATATTGAAGGTGGAATGAAGTGGAGGTCCTTGTCAACAGAGCAGCCCTAAACTTTGGGGTGCTTGTGTCTTGCTGATTTTTCATTTTCCCAATTTATACCCCCATGAGTGGAAGTGCCCTATGCTCTCTAAGCTGTGTTTTTTAGATGTTTCAGGACACACCGTACACTTCTCCAGAGTGGCTGTTGGCAATTTACATCCCGCCCATCAGTGTAGCAAGGCTCCCATTTCTCCATGGCCTGTCCTGCATTTCTGGTTTTGAGACTTTTTTCAGCATGGCCCTTTTGACCGATGGGTAGCGAGTCTTCTTTGTAGCCCTGATTTGCCTTTCCAGGTTGCTTGGTTGGCCAAAAAGGGCGTATGCGTTTTTTCCTGAATATATTCAGGAAAAAACGCATACGCCCTTTTTGGCCAAGGGCATCATTGTCAACGTTTTGCCGCTTTTCATGTGCTTTAAAGGCGATTCGAATCTACCTCCTGAAATCTGTTTCCTGCATTTCTGCCTTGATTTCAAATCCTCTTCTTTGCCTTCCCTCAATATATTTGTGGACGAGAGTTATCATTTATAACTCTGCAGGTTTGTGAATTGCAGTGCCCTGAAGCTCCATTGTACAACTCGCTTTTTTGGGAGCTGGCCGCAAAAGCGCAGGATGGCTTCAGGCCCTGTTCTGGTTCCGGGGGGGAGGATGAGCCTGTGGTTAATTCTTCTTCCTGATGGGAAAATAGAGTGACCTGTGCCTGTCCCAACACCAAGAGCTAGTCTCTCACTGGTTCCCCGTCTACCCGTTCATCCTCAGGACAAATTGCAACCTGTACGGAACAGGAGGTTAAAGGTGCTGATGCTCCAAGTAGGGAGATTGTTAGTAAAGCGGCTGGAATGGCGACCCCGGGCACAAGGAGAAGAGAAATGAGGTGCGTTTTAGAAACCTTTCCCCATCACATGGTGTACCATCTTTTTTGTTTTCTCATGCATGTTTTCGATGTAGGAAGATGCCCTTGAACCTGGAGATTTGGGACCCATGCGATGGGTACCACGCAGTATTACTTAAAAGGGTCTGCGTTTGCTCACCCAACCTCACCAAACCTCTCAGCCCCAAGAGTGTCCACCCTTATGTCTCATCCAGCTGTGGGTCTAGAAATGGTCAATCCAGGTTGCATCACAGCCCCTGAACGCATTGTGTAAGAATTTCTCTCTCTTTCACTGTCTTTGTTTCATGGGTTTTTCAAAGTAATTTATTTTTATAATGGGGTTTAGCTGGTTTTCACTGCTGTGTTTATGCCGCTTTACACCCACTTGACACACTAACAGAGAGATATCAATACATAGGTTTTAAGATTATTACTAGTCAGATATATTCTTGTGCGGTGAATAGGGCGTGTTGAGTCCAGTTCTCTGAGCAAGGAGTAGGTCTTGTCTATTACATATTGGGTTTATGGAACGGTATCTGAGCTAATTTGAAACCCTTGTTTTATGTATCACCCCACCTCACCTTTCCCGTTAAGCAGCCATAGTGTGTTTTCTGCATGTGTGACTCTGTTCTGTTTTGTAATTCAGTTCAAGTGTAACGGTTTTGACATTCCCTCTATAAGTGATACCTTATGAGAAGTGTCCTTTTCTGTGTGACTTATTTCACTTAGAATCGTCGTACCTAAATCCACTCATCATGCTGCTATTAGCCTTATGACATTGATTTCATGGCTGAGTGATATTCCATTGTACATAAGGACCACAACTTCTTTATCCATTTTTCTCCCTCCTGGGATATTGAAGGTGGAATGAAGTGGAGGTCCTTGTCAACAGAGCAGCCCTAAACTTTGGGGTGCTTGTGTCTTGCTGATTTTTCATTTTCCCAATTTATACCCCCATGAGTGGAAGTGCCCTATGCTCTCTAAGCTGTGTTTTTTAGATGTTTCAGGACACACCGTACACTTCTCCAGAGTGGCTGTTGGCAATTTACATCCCGCCCATCAGTGTAGCAAGGCTCCCATTTCTCCATGGCCTGTCCTGCATTTCTGGTTTTGACACGTTTTTCAGCATGGCCCTTTTGACCGATGGGTAGCGAGTCTTCTTTGTAGCGCTGATTTGCCTTTCCAGGTTGCTTGGTTGGCCAAAAAGGGCGTATGCGTTTTTTCCTGAATATATTCAGGAAAAAACGCATACGCCCTTTTTGGCCAAGGGCATCATTGTCAACGTTTTGCCGCTTTTCATGTGCTTTAAAGGCGATTCGAATCTACCTCCTGAAATCTGTTTCCTGCAATTCTGCCTTGATTTCAAATCCTCTTCTTTGCCTTCCCTCAATATATTTGTGGACGAGAGTTATCATTTATAACTCTGCAGGTTTGTGAATTGCAGTGCCCTGAAGCTCCATTGTACAACTCGCTTTTTTGGGAGCTGGCCGCAAAAGCGCAGGATGGCTTCAGGCCCTGTTCTGGTTCCGGGGGGGAGGATGAGCCTGTGGTTAATTCTTCTTCCTGATGGGAAAATAGAGTGACCTGTGCCTGTCCCAACACCAAGAGCTAGTCTCTCACTGGTTCCCCGTCTACCCGTTCATCCTCAGGACAAATTGCAACCTGTACGGAACAGGAGGTTAAAGGTGCTGATGCTCCAAGTAGGGAGATTGTTAGTAAAGCGGCTGGAATGGCGACCCCGGGCACAAGGAGAAGAGAAATGAGGTGCGTTTTAGAAACCTTTCCCCATCACATGGTGTACCATCTTTTTTGTTTTCTCATGCATGTTTTCGATGTAGGAAGATGCCCTTGAACCTGGAGATTTGGGACCCATGCGATGGGTACCACGCAGTATTACTTTAAAGGGTCTGCGTTTGCTCACCCAACCTCACCAAACCTCTCAGCCCCAAGAGTGTCCACCCTTATGTCTCATCCAGCTGTGGGTCTAGAAATGGTCAATCCAGGTTGCATCACAGCCCCTGAACGCATTGTGTAAGAATTTCTCTCTCTTTCACTGTCTTTGTTTCATGGGTTTTTCAAAGTAATTTATTTTTATAATGGGGTTTAGCTGCTTTTCACTGCTGTGTTTATGCCGCTTTACACCCACTTGACACACTAACAGAGAGATATCAATACATAGGTTTTAAGATTATTACTAGTCAGATATATTCTTGTGTGGTGAATAGGGCGTGTTGAGTCCAGCTCTCTGAGCAAGGAGTAGGTCTTGTCTATTACATATTGGGTTTATGGAACGGTATCTGAGCTAATTTGAAACCCTTGTTTTATGTATCACCCCACCTCACCTTTCCCGTTAAGCAGCCATAGTGTGTTTTCTGCATGTGTGACTCTGTTCTGTTTTGTAATTCAGTTCAAGTGTAACGGTTTTTACATTCCCTCTATAAGTGATACCTTATGAGAAGTGTCCTTTTCTGTGTGACTTATTTCACTTAGAATCGTCGTACCTAAATCCACTCATCATGCTGCTATTAGCCTTATGACATTGATTTCATGGCTGAGTGATATTCCATTGTACATAAGGACCACAACTTCTTTATCCATTTTTCTCCCTCCTGGGATATTGAAGGTGGAATGAAGTGGAGGTCCTTGTCAACAGAGCAGCCCTAAACTTTGGGGTGCTTGTGTCTTGCTGATTTTTCATTTTCCCAATTTATACCCCCATGAGTGGAAGTGCCCTATGCTCTCTAAGCTGTGTTTTTTAGATGTTTCAGGACACACCGTACACTTCTCCAGAGTGGCTGTTGGCAATTTACATCCCGCCCATCAGTGTAGCAAGGCTCCCATTTCTCCATGGCCTGTCCTGCATTTCTGGTTTTGAGACTTTTTTCAGCATGGCCCTTTTGACCGATGGGTAGCGAGTCTTCTTTGTAGCCCTGATTTGCCTTTCCAGGTTGCTTGGTTGGCCCAAAAGGGCATATGCGTTTTTTCCTGAATATATTCAGGAAAAAACGCATACGCCCTTTTTGGCCAAGGGCATCATTGTCAACGTTTTGCCGCTTTTCATGTGCTTTAAAGGCGATTCGAATCTACCTCCTGAAATCTGTTTCCTGCATTTCTGCCTTGATTTCAAATCCTCTTCTTTGCCTTCCCTCAATATATTTGTGGACGAGAGTTATCATTTATAACTCTGCAGGTTTGTGAATTACAGTGCCCTGAAGCTCCATTGTACAACTCGCTTTTTTGGGAGCTGGCCGCAAAAGCGCAGGATGGCTTCAGGCCCTGTTCTGGTTCCGGGGGGGAGGATGAGCCTGTGGTTAATTCTTCTTCCTGATGGGAAAATAGAGTGACCTGTGCCTGTCCCAACACCAAGAGCTAGTCTCTCACTGGTTCCCCGTCTACCCGTTCATCCTCAGGACAAATTGCAACCTGTACGGAACAGGAGGTTAAAGGTGCTGATGCTCCAAGTAGGGAGATTGTTAGTAAAGCGGCTGGAATGGCGAACCCGGGCACAAGGAGAAGAGAAATGAGGTGCGTTTTAGAAACCTTTCCCCATCACATGGTGTACCATCTTTTTGTTTTCTCATGCATGTTTTCGATGTAGGAAGATGCCCTTGAACCTGGAGATTTGGGACCCATGCGATGGGTACCACGCAGTATTACTTTAAAGGGTCTGCGTTTGCTCACCCAACCTCACCAAACCTCTCAGCCCCAAGAGTGTCCACCCTTATGTCTCATCCAGCTGTGGGTCTAGATATGGTCAATCCAGGTTGCATCACAGCCCCTGAACGCATTGTGTAAGAATTTCTCTCTCTTTCACTGTCTTTGTTTCATGGGTTTTTCAAAGTAATTTATTTTTATAATGGGGTTTAGCTGCTTTTCACTGCTGTGTTTATGCCGCTTTACACCCACTTGACACACTAACAGAGAGATATCAATACATAGGTTTTAAGATTATTACTAGTCAGATATATTCTTGTGCGGTGAATAGGGCGTGTTGAGTCCAGTTCTCTGAGCAAGGAGTAGGTCTTGTCTATTACATATTGGGTTTATGGAACGGTATCTGAGCTAATTTGAAACCCTTGTTTTATGTATCACCCCACCTCACCTTTCCCGTTAAGCAGCCATAGTGTGTTTTCTGCATGTGTGACTCTGTTCTGTTTTGTAATTCAGTTCAAGTGTAACGGTTTTGACATTCCCTCTATAAGTGATACCTTATGAGAAGTGTCCTTTTCTGTGTGACTTATTTCACTTAGAATCGTCGTACCTAAATCCACTCATCATGCTGCTATTAGCCTTATGACATTGATTTCATGGCTGAGTGATATTCCATTGTACATAAGGACCACAACTTCTTTATCCATTTTTCTCCCTCCTGGGATATTGAAGGTGGAATGAAGTGGAGGTCCTTGTCAACAGAGCAGCCCTAAACTTTGGGGTGCTTGTGTCTTGCTGATTTTTCATTTTCCCAATTTATACCCCCATGAGTGGAAGTGCCCTATGCTCTCTAAGCTGTGTTTTTTAGATGTTTCAGGACACACCGTACACTTCTCCAGAGTGGCTGTTGGCAATTTACATCCCGCCCATCAGTGTAGCAAGGCTCCCATTTCTCCATGGCCTGTCCTGCATTTCTGGTTTTGACACGTTTTTCAGCATGGCCCTTTTGACCGATGGGTAGCGAGTCTTCTTTGTAGCGCTGATTTGCCTTTCCAGGTTGCTTGGTTGGCCAAAAAGGGCGTATGCGTTTTTTCCTGAATATATTCAGGAAAAAACGCATACGCCCTTTTTGGCCAAGGGCATCATTGTCAACGTTTTGCCGCTTTTCATGTGCTTTAAAGGCGATTCGAATCTACCTCCTGAAATCTGTTTCCTGCAATTCTGCCTTGATTTCAAATCCTCTTCTTTGCCTTCCCTCAATATATTTGTGGACGAGAGTTATCATTTATAACTCTGCAGGTTTGTGAATTGCAGTGCCCTGAACCTCCATTTTACAACTCGCTTTTTTGGGAGCTGGCCGCAAAAGCGCAGGATGGCTTCAGGCCCTGTTCTGGTTCCGGGGGGGAGGATGAGCCTGTGGTTAATTCTTCTTCCTGATGGGAAAATAGAGTGACCTGTGCCTGTCCCAACACCAAGAGCTAGTCTCTCACTGGTTCCCCGTCTACCCGTTCATCCTCAGGACAAATTGCAACCTGTACGGAACAGGAGGTTAAAGGTGCTGATGCTCCAAGTAGGGAGATTGTTAGTAAAGCGGCTGGATTGGCGAACCTGGGCACAAGGAGAAGAGAAATGAGGTGCGTTTTAGAAACCTTTCCACATCACACGGTGTACCATCTTCTGGGTTTCTCATGCATGTTTTCGATGTAGGAAGATGCCCTTGAACCTGGAGATTTGGGACCCATGCGATGGGTACCACGCAGTATTACTTTAAAGGGTCTGCATTTGCTCACCCAACCTCACCAAACCTCTCAGCCCCAAGAGTGTCCACCCTTATGTCTCATCCAGCTGTGGGTCTAGATATGGTCAATCCAGGTTGCATCACAGCCCCTGAACGCATTGTGTAAGAATTTCTCTCTCTTTCACTGTCTTTGTTTCATGGGTTTGTAAAAGTAATTTATTTTTATAATGGGGTTTAGCTGCTTTTCACTGCTGTGTTTATGCCGCTTTTCACCCACTTGACACACTAACAGAGAGATATCAATACATAGGTTTTAAGATTATTACTAGTCAGATATATTCTTGTGCGGTGAATAGGGCGTGTTGAGTCCAGTTCTCTGAGCAAGGAGTAGGTCTTGTCTATTACATATTGGGTTTATGGAACGGTATCTGAGCTAATTTGAAACCCTTGTTTTATGTATCACCCCACCTCACCTTTCCCGTTAAGCAGCCATAGTGTGTTTTCTGCCTGTGTGACTCTGTTCTGTTTTGTAATTCAGTTCAAGTGTAACGGTTTTTACATTCCCTCTATAAGTGATACCTTATGAGAAGTGTCCTTTTCTGTGTGACTTATTTCACTTAGAATCGTCGTACCTAAATCCACTCATCATGCTGCTACTAGCCTTATGACATTGATTTCATGGCTGAGTGATATTCCATTGTACATAAGGACCACAACTTCTTTATCCATTTTTCTCTTTCCTGGGATATTGAAGGTGGAATGAAGTGGAGGTCCTTGTCAACAGAGCAGCCCTAAACTTTGGGGTGCTTGTGTCTTGCTGATTTTTCATTTTCCCAATTTATACCCCCATGAGTGGAAGTGCCCTATGCTCTCTAAGCTGTGTTTTTTAGATGTTTCAGGACACACCGTACACTTCTCCAGAGTGGCTGTTGGCAATTTACATCCCGCCCATCAGTGTAGCAAGGCTCCCATTTCTCCATGGCCTGTCCTGCATTTCTGGTTTTGACACTTTTTTCAGCATGGCCCTTTTGACCGATGGGTAGCGAGTCTGCTTTGTCGCGCTGATTTGCCTTTCCAGGTTGCTTGGTTGGCCAAAAAGGGCGTATGCGTTTTTTCCTGAATATATTCAGGAAAAAAGGCATACGCCCTTTTTGGCCAAGGGCATCATTGTCAACGTTTTGCCGCTTTTCATGTGCTTTAAAGGCGATTCGAATCTACCTCCTGAAATCTGTTTCCTACAATTCTGCCTTGATTTCAAATCCTCTTCTTTGCCTTCCCTCAATATATTTGTGGACGAGAGTTATCATTTATAACTCTGCAGGTTTGTGAATTGCAGTGCCCTGAAGCTCCATTTTACAACTCGCTTTTTTGGGAGCTGGCCGCAAAAGCACAGGATGGCTTCAGGCCCTGTTCTGGTTCCGGGGGGGAGGATGAGCCTGTGGTTAATTCTTCTTCCTGATGGGAAAATAGAGTGACCTTTGCCTGTCCCAACACCAAGAGCTAGTCTCTCACTGGTTCCCCGTCTACCCGTTCATCCTCAGGACAAATTGCAACCTGTACGGAACAGGAGGTTAAAGGTGCTGATGCTCCAAGTAGGGAGATTGTTAGTAAAGCGGCTGGAATGGCGAACCCGGGCACAAGGAGAAGAGAAATGAGGTGCGTTTTAGAAACCTTTCCACATCACACGGTGTACCATCTTCTGGGTTTCTCATGCATGTTTTCGATGTAGGAAGATGCCCTTGAACCTGGAGATTTGGGACCCATGCGATGGGTACCACGCAGTATTACTTTAACGGGTCTGCGTTTGCTCACCCAACCTCACCAAACCTCTCAGCCCCAAGAGTGTCCACCCTTATGTCTCATCCAGCTGTGGGTCTAGATATGGTCAATCCAGGTTGCATCACAGCCCCTGAACGCATTGTGTAAGAATTTCTCTCTCTTTCATTGTCTTTGTTTCATGGGTTTGTAAAAGTAATTTATTTTTATAATGGGGTTAAGCTGCTTTTCACTGCTGTGTTTATGCCGCTTTTCACCCACTTGACACACTAACAGAGAGATATCAATACATAGGTTTTAAGATTATTACTAGTGAGATATATTCTTGTGCGGTGAATAGGGCGTGTTGAGTCCAGTTCTCTGAGCAAGGAGTAGGTCTTGTCTATTACATATTGGGTTTATGGAACGGTATCTGAGCTAATTTGAAACCCTTGTTTTATGTATCACCCCACCTCACCTTTCCCGTTAAGCAGCCATAGTGTGTTTTCTGCCTGTGTGACTCTGTTCTGTTTTGTAATTCAGTTCAAGTGTAACGGTTTTTACATTCCCTCTATAAGTGATACCTTATGAGAAGTGTCCTTTTCTGTGTGACTTATTTCACTTAGAATCGTCGTACCTAAATCCACTCATCATGCTGCTACTAGCCTTATGACATTGATTTCATGGCTGAGTGATATTCCATTGTACATAAGGACCACAACTTCTTTATCCATTTTTCTCTTTCCTGGGATATTGAAGGTGGAATGAAGTGGAGGTCCTTGTCAACAGAGCAGCCCTAAACTTTGGGGTGCTTGTGTCTTGCTGATTTTTCATTTTCCCAATTTATACCCCCATGAGTGGAAGTGCCCTATGCTCTCTAAGCTGTGTTTTTTAGATGTTTCAGGACACACCGTACACTTCTCCAGAGTGGCTGTTGGCAATTTACATCCCGCCCATCAGTGTAGCAAGGCTCCCATTTCTCCATGGCCTGTCCTGCATTTCTGGTTTTGAGACGTTTTTCAGCATGGCCCTTTTGACTGATGGGTAGCAAGTCTGCTTTGTAGCGCTGATTTGCCTTTTCAGGTTGCTTGGTTGGCCAAAAAGGGCGTATGCGTTTTTTCCTGAATATATTCAGGAAAAAACGCATACGCCCTTTTTGGCCAAGGGCATCATTGTCAACGTTTTGCCGCTTTTCATGTGCTTTAAAGGCGATTCGAATCTACCTCCTGAAATCTGTTTCCTGCATTTCTGCCTTGATTTCAAATCCTCTTCTTTGCCTTCCCTCAATATATTTGTGGACGAGAGTTATCATTTATAACTCTGCATGTTTGTGAATTGCAGTGCCCTGAAGCTCCATTGTACAACTCGCTTTTTTGGGAGCTGGCCGCAAAAGCGCAGGATGGCTTCAGGCCCTGTTCTGGTTCCGGGGGGGAGGATGAGCCTGTGGTTAATTCTTCTTCCTGATGGGAAAATAGAGTGACCTGTGCCTGTCCCAACACCAAGAGCTAGTCTCTCACTGGTTCCCCGTCTACCCGTTCATCCTCAGGACAAATTGCAACCTGTACGGAACAGGAGGTTAAAGGTGCTGATGCTCCAAGTAGGGAGATTGTTAGTAAAGCGGCTGGAATGGCGAACCCGGGCACAAGGAGAAGAGAAATGAGGTGCGTTTTAGAAACCTTTCCCCATCACATGGTGTACCATCTTTTTGTTTTCTCATGCATGTTTTCGATGTAGGAAGATGCCCTTGAACCTGGAGATTTGGGACCCATGCGATGGGTACCACGCAGTATTACTTTAAAGGGTCTGCGTTTGCTCACCCAACCTCACCAAACCTCTCAGCCCCAAGAGTGTCCACCCTTATGTCTCATCCAGCTGTGGGTCTAGATATGGTCAATCCAGGTTGCATCACAGCCCCTGAACGCATTGCGTAAGAATTTCTCTCTCTTTCACTGTCTTTGTTTCATGGGTTTTTCAAAGTAATTTATTTTTATAATGGGGTTTAGCTGCTTTTCACTGCTGTGTTTATGCCGCTTTACACCCACTTGACACACTAACAGAGAGATATCAATACATAGGTTTTAAGATTATTACTAGTCAGATATATTCTTGTGCGGTGAATAGGGCGTGTTGAGTCCAGTTCTCTGAGCAAGGAGTAGGTCTTGTCTATTACATATTGGGTTTATGGAACGGTATCTGAGCTAATTTGAAACCCTTGTTTTATGTATCACCCCACCTCACCTTTCCCGTTAAGCAGCCATAGTGTGTTTTCTGCATGTGTGACTCTGTTCTGTTTTGTAATTCAGTTCAAGTGTAACGGTTTTGACATTCCCTCTATAAGTGATACCTTATGAGAAGTGTCCTTTTCTGTGTGACTTATTTCACTTAGAATCGTCGTACCTAAATCCACTCATCATGCTGCTATTAGCCTTATGACATTGATTTCATGGCTGAGTGATATTCCATTGTACATAAGGACCACAACTTCTTTATCCATTTTTCTCCCTCCTGGGATATTGAAGGTGGAATGAAGTGGAGGTCCTTGTCAACAGAGCAGCCCTAAACTTTGGGGTGCTTGTGTCTTGCTGATTTTTCATTTTCCCAATTTATACCCCCATGAGTGGAAGTGCCCTATGCTCTCTAAGCTGTGTTTTTTAGATGTTTCAGGACACACCGTACACTTCTCCAGAGTGGCTGTTGGCAATTTACATCCCGCCCATCAGTGTAGCAAGGCTCCCATTTCTCCATGGCCTGTCCTGCATTTCTGGTTTTGACACGTTTTTCAGCATGGCCCTTTTGACCGATGGGTAGCGAGTCTTCTTTGTAGCGCTGATTTGCCTTTCCAGGTTGCTTGGTTGGCCAAAAAGGGCGTATGCGTTTTTTCCTGAATATATTCAGGAAAAAACGCATACGCCCTTTTTGGCCAAGGGCATCATTGTCAACGTTTTGCCGCTTTTCATGTGCTTTAAAGGCGATTCGAATCTACCTCCTGAAATCTGTTTCCTGCAATTCTGCCTTGATTTCAAATCCTCTTCTTTGCCTTCCCTCAATATATTTGTGGACGAGAGTTATCATTTATAACTCTGCAGGTTTGTGAATTGCAGTGCCCTGAAGCTCCATTGTACAACTCGCTTTTTTGGGAGCTGGCCGCAAAAGCGCAGGATGGCTTCAGGCCCTGTTCTGGTTCCGGGGGGGAGGATGAGCCTGTGGTTAATTCTTCTTCCTGATGGGAAAATAGAGTGACCTGTGCCTGTCCCAACACCAAGAGCTAGTCTCTCACTGGTTCCCCGTCTACCCGTTCATCCTCAGGACAAATTGCAACCTGTACGGAACAGGAGGTTAAAGGTGCTGATGCTCCAAGTAGGGAGATTGTTAGTAAAGCGGCTGGATTGGCGAACCTGGGCACAAGGAGAAGAGAAATGAGGTGCGTTTTAGAAACCTTTCCACATCACACGGTGTACCATCTTCTGGGTTTCTCATGCATGTTTTCGATGTAGGAAGATGCCCTTGAACCTGGAGATTTGGGACCCATGCGATGGGTACCACGCAGTATTACTTTAAAGGGTCTGCATTTGCTCACCCAACCTCACCAAACCTCTCAGCCCCAAGAGTGTCCACCCTTATGTCTCATCCAGCTGTGGGTCTAGATATGGTCAATCCAGGTTGCATCACAGCCCCTGAACGCATTGTGTAAGAATTTCTCTCTCTTTCACTGTCTTTGTTTCATGGGTTTTTCAAAGTAATTTATTTTTATAATGGGGTTTAGCTGCTTTTCACTGCTGTGTTTATGCCGCTTTTCACCCACTTGACACACTAACAGAGAGATATCAATACATAGGTTTTAAGATTATTACTAGTCAGATATATTCTTGTGCGGTGAATAGGGCGTGTTGAGTCCAGTTCTCTGAGCAAGGAGTAGGTCTTGTCTATTACATATTGGGTTTATGGAACGGTATCTGAGCTAATTTGAAACCCTTGTTTTATGTATCACCCCACCTCACCTTTCCCGTTAAGCAGCCATAGTGTGTTTTCTGCATGTGTGACTCTGTTCTGTTTTGTAATTCAGTTCAAGTGTAACGGTTTTGACATTCCCTCTATAAGTGATACCTTATGAGAAGTGTCCTTTTCTGTGTGACTTATTTCACTTAGAATCATCGTACCTAAATCCACTCATCATGCTGCTACTAGCCTTATGACATTGATTTCATGGCTGAGTGATATTCCATTGTACATAAGGACCACAACTTCTTTATCCATTTTTCTCTTTCCTGGGATATTGAAGGTGGAATGAAGTGGAGGTCCTTGTCAACAGAGCAGCCCTAAACTTTGGGGTGCTTGTGTCTTGCTGATTTTTCATTTTCCCAATTTATACCCCCATGAGTGGAAGTGCCCTATGCTCTCTAAGCTGTGTTTTTTAGATGTTTCAGGACACACCGTACACTTCTCCAGAGTGGCTGTTGGCAATTTACATCCCGCCCATCAGTGTAGCAAGGCTCCCATTTCTCCATGGCCTGTCCTGCATTTCTGGTTTTGACACTTTTTTCAGCATGGCCCTTTTGACCGATGGGTAGCGAGTCTGCTTTGTCGCGCTGATTTGCCTTTCCAGGTTGCTTGGTTGGCCAAAAAGGGCGTATGCGTTTTTTCCTGAATATATTCAGGAAAAAAGGCATACGCCCTTTTTGGCCAAGGGCATCATTGTCAACGTTTTGCCGCTTTTCATGTGCTTTAAAGGCGATTCGAATCTACCTCCTGAAATCTGTTTCCTACAATTCTGCCTTGATTTCAAATCCTCTTCTTTGCCTTCCCTCAATATATTTGTGGACGAGAGTTATCATTTATAACTCTGCAGGTTTGTGAATTGCAGTGCCCTGAAGCTCCATTTTACAACTCGCTTTTTTGGGAGCTGGCCGCAAAAGCACAGGATGGCTTCAGGCCCTGTTCTGGTTCCGGGGGGGAGGATGAGCCTGTGGTTAATTCTTCTTCCTGATGGGAAAATAGAGTGACCTGTGCCTGTCCCAACACCAAGAGCTAGTCTCTCACTGGTTCCCCGTCTACCCGTTCATCCTCAGGACAAATTGCAACCTGTACGGAACAGGAGGTTAAAGGTGCTGATGCTCCAAGTAGGGAGATTGTTAGTAAAGCGGCTGGAATGGCGACCCCGGGCACAAGGAGAAGAGAAATGAGGTGCGTTTTAGAAACCTTTCCCCATCACATGGTGTACCATCTTTTTTGTTTTCTCATGCATGTTTTCGATGTAGGAAGATGCCCTTGAACCTGGAGATTTGGGACCCATGCGATGGGTACCACGCAGTATTACTTTAAAGGGTCTGCGTTTGCTCACCCAACCTCACCAAACCTCTCAGCCCCAAGAGTGTCCACCCTTATGTCTCATCCAGCTGTGGGTCTAGATATGGTCAATCCAGGTTGCATCACAGCCCCTGAACGCATTGTGTAAGAATTTCTCTCTCTTTCACTGTCTTTGTTTCATGGGTTTTTCAAAGTAATTTATTTTTATAATGGGGTTTAGCTGCTTTTCACTGCTGTGTTTATGCCGCTTTACACCCACTTGACACACTAACAGAGAGATATCAATACATAGGTTTTAAGATTATTACTAGTCAGATATATTCTTGTGCGGTGAATAGGGCGTGTTGAGTCCAGTTCTCTGAGCAAGGAGTAGGTCTTGTCTATTACATATTGGGTTTATGGAACGGTATCTGAGCTAATTTGAAACCCTTGTTTTATGTATCACCCCACCTCACCTTTCCCGTTAAGCAGCCATAGTGTGTTTTCTGCATGTGTGACTCTGTTCTGTTTTGTAATTCAGTTCAAGTGTAACGGTTTTGACATTCCCTCTATAAGTGATACCTTATGAGAAGTGTCCTTTTCTGTGTGACTTATTTCACTTAGAATCGTCGTACCTAAATCCACTCATCATGCTGCTATTAGCCTTATGACATTGATTTCATGGCTGAGTGATATTCCATTGTACATAAGGACCACAACTTCTTTATCCATTTTTCTCCCTCCTGGGATATTGAAGGTGGAATGAAGTGGAGGTCCTTGTCAACAGAGCAGCCCTAAACTTTGGGGTGCTTGTGTCTTGCTGATTTTTCATTTTCCCAATTTATACCCCCATGAGTGGAAGTGCCCTATGCTCTCTAAGCTGTGTTTTTTAGATGTTTCAGGACACACCGTACACTTCTCCAGAGTGGCTGTTGGCAATTTACATCCCGCCCATCAGTGTAGCAAGGCTCCCATTTCTCCATGGCCTGTCCTGCATTTCTGGTTTTGAGACTTTTTTCAGCATGGCCCTTTTGACCGATGGGTAGCGAGTCTTCTTTGTAGCCCTGATTTGCCTTTCCAGGTTGCTTGGTTGGCCAAAAAGGGCGTATGCGTTTTTTCCTGAATATATTCAGGAAAAAACGCATACGCCCTTTTTGGCCAAGGGCATCATTGTCAACGTTTTGCCGCTTTTCATGTGCTTTAAAGGCGATTCGAATCTACCTCCTGAAATCTGTTTCCTGCATTTCTGCCTTGATTTCAAATCCTCTTCTTTGCCTTCCCTCAATATATTTGTGGACGAGAGTTATCATTTATAACTCTGCAGGTTTGTGAATTGCAGTGCCCTGAAGCTCCATTGTACAACTCGCTTTTTTGGGAGCTGGCCGCAAAAGCGCAGGATGGCTTCAGGCCCTGTTCTGGTTCCGGGGGGGAGGATGAGCCTGTGGTTAATTCTTCTTCCTGATGGGAAAATAGAGTGACCTGTGCCTGTCCCAACACCAAGAGCTAGTCTCTCACTGGTTCCCCGTCTACCCGTTCATCCTCAGGACAAATTGCAACCTGTACGGAACAGGAGGTTAAAGGTGCTGATGCTCCAAGTAGGGAGATTGTTAGTAAAGCGGCTGGAATGGCGAACCCGGGCACAAGGAGAAGAGAAATGAGGTGCGTTTTAGAAACCTTTCCCCATCACATGGTGTACCATCTTTTTTGTTTTCTCATGCATGTTTTCGATGTAGGAAGATGCCCTTGAACCTGGAGATTTGGGACCCATGCGATGGGTACCACGCAGTATTACTTTAAAGGGTCTGCGTTTGCTCACCCAACCTCACCAAACCTCTCAGCCCCAAGAGTGTCCACCCTTATGTCTCATCCAGCTGTGGGTCTAGAAATGGTCAATCCAGGTTGCATCACAGCCCCTGAACGCATTGTGTAAGAATTTCTCTCTCTTTCACTGTCTTTGTTTCATGGGTTTTTCAAAGTAATTTATTTTTATAATGGGGTTTAGCTGCTTTTCACTGCTGTGTTTATGCCGCTTTACACCCACTTGACACACTAACAGAGAGATATCAATACATAGGTTTTAAGATTATTACTAGTCAGATATATTCTTGTGCGGTGAATAGGGCGTGTTGAGTCCAGTTCTCTGAGCAAGGAGTAGGTCTTGTCTATTACATATTGGGTTTATGGAACGGTATCTGAGCTAATTTGAAACCCTTGTTTTATGTATCACCCCACCTCACCTTTCCCGTTAAGCAGCCATAGTGTGTTTTCTGCATGTGTGACTCTGTTCTGTTTTGTAATTCAGTTCAAGTGTAACGGTTTTTACATTCCCTCTATAAGTGATACCTTATGAGAAGTGTCCTTTTCTGTGTGACTTATTTCACTTAGAATCGTCGTACCTAAATCCACTCATCATGCTGCTATTAGCCTTATGACATTGATTTCATGGCTGAGTGATATTCCATTGTACATAAGGACCACAACTTCTTTATCCATTTTTCTCCCTCCTGGGATATTGAAGGTGGAATGAAGTGGAGGTCCTTGTCAACAGAGCAGCCCTAAACTTTGGGGTGCTTGTGTCTTGCTGATTTTTCATTTTCCCAATTTATACCCCCATGAGTGGAAGTGCCCTATGCTCTCTAAGCTGTGTTTTTTAGATGTTTCAGGACACACCGTACACTTCTCCAGAGTGGCTGTTGGCAATTTACATCCCACCCATCAGTGTAGCAAGGCTCCCATTTCTCCATGGCCTGTCCTGCATTTCTGGTTTTGAGACATTTTTCAGCATGGCCCTTTTGACCGATGGGTAGCGAGTCTTCTTTGTAGCCCTGATTTGCCTTTCCAGGTTGCTTGGTTGGCCAAAAAGGGCGTATGCGTTTTTTCCTGAATATATTCAGGAAAAAACGCATACGCCCTTTTTGGCCAAGAGCATCATTGTCAACGTTTTGCCGCTTTTCATGTGCTTTAAAGGCGATTCGAATCTACCTCCTGAAATCTGTTTCCTGCATTTCTGCCTTGATTTCAAATCCTCTTCTTTGCCTTCCCTCAATATATTTGTGGACGAGAGTTATCATTTATAACTCTGCAGGTTTGTGAATTGCAGTGCCCTGAAGCTCCATTGTACAACTCGCTTTTTTGGGAGCTGGCCGCAAAAGCGCAGGATGGCTTCAGGCCCTGTTCTGGTTCCGGGGGGGAGGATGAGCCTGTGGTTAATTCTTCTTCCTGATGGGAAAATAGAGTGACCTGTGCCTGTCCCAACACCAAGAGCTAGTCTCTCACTGGTTCCCCGTATTCCCGTTCATCCTCAGGACAAATTGCAACCTGTACGGAACAGGAGGTTAAAGGTGCTGATGCTCCAAGTAGGGAGATTGTTAGTAAAGCGGCTGGAATGGCGACCCCGGGCACAAGGAGAAGAGAAATGAGGTGCGTTTTAGAAACCTTTCCCCATCACATGGTGTACCATCTTTTTTGTTTTCTCATGCATGTTTTCGATGTAGGAAGATGCCCTTGAACCTGGAGATTTGGGACCCATGCGATGGGTACCACGCAGTATTACTTTAAAGGGTCTGCGTTTGCTCACCCAACCTCACCAAACCTCTCAGCCCCAAGAGTGTCCACCCTTATGTCTCATCCAGCTGTGGGTCTAGAAATGGTCAATCCAGGTTGCATCACAGCCCCTGAACGCATTGTGTAAGAATTTCTCTCTCTTTCACTGTCTTTGTTTCATGGGTTTTTCAAAGTAATTTATTTTTATAATGGGGTTTAGCTGGTTTTCACTGCTGTGTTTATGCCGCTTTACACCCACTTGACACACTAACAGAGAGATATCAATACATAGGTTTTAAGATTATTACTAGTCAGATATATTCTTGTGCGGTGAATAGGGCGTGTTGAGTCCAGTTCTCTGAGCAAGGAGTAGGTCTTGTCTATTACATATTGGGTTTATGGAACGGTATCTGAGCTAATTTGAAACCCTTGTTTTATGTATCACCCCACCTCACCTTTCCCGTTAAGCAGCCATAGTGTGTTTTCTGCATGTGTGACTCTGTTCTGTTTTGTAATTCAGTTCAAGTGTAACGGTTTTGACATTCCCTCTATAAGTGATACCTTATGAGAAGTGTCCTTTTCTGTGTGACTTATTTCACTTAGAATCGTCGTACCTAAATCCACTCATCATGCTGCTATTAGCCTTATGACATTGATTTCATGGCTGAGTGATATTCCATTGTACATAAGGACCACAACTTCTTTATCCATTTTTCTCCCTCCTGGGATATTGAAGGTGGAATGAAGTGGAGGTCCTTGTCAACAGAGCAGCCCTAAACTTTGGGGTGCTTGTGTCTTGCTGATTTTTCATTTTCCCAATTTATACCCCCATGAGTGGAAGTGCCCTATGCTCTCTAAGCTGTGTTTTTTAGATGTTTCAGGACACACCGTACACTTCTCCAGAGTGGCTGTTGGCAATTTACATCCCGCCCATCAGTGTAGCAAGGCTCCCATTTCTCCATGGCCTGTCCTGCATTTCTGGTTTTGAGACTTTTTTCAGCATGGCCCTTTTGACCGATGGGTAGCGAGTCTTCTTTGTAGCCCTGATTTGCCTTTCCAGGTTGCTTGGTTGGCCAAAAAGGGCGTATGCGTTTTTTCCTGAATATATTCAGGAAAAAACGCATACGCCCTTTTTGGCCAAGGGCATCATTGTCAACGTTTTGCCGCTTTTCATGTGCTTTAAAGGCGATTCGAATCTACCTCCTGAAATCTGTTTCCTGCATTTCTGCCTTGATTTCAAATCCTCTTCTTTGCCTTCCCTCAATATATTTGTGGACGAGAGTTATCATTTATAACTCTGCAGGTTTGTGAATTGCAGTGCCCTGAAGCTCCATTGTACAACTCGCTTTTTTGGGAGCTGGCCGCAAAAGCGCAGGATGGCTTCAGGCCCTGTTCTGGTTCCGGGGGGGAGGATGAGCCTGTGGTTAATTCTTCTTCCTGATGGGAAAATAGAGTGACCTGTGCCTGTCCCAACACCAAGAGCTAGTCTCTCACTGGTTCCCCGTCTACCCGTTCATCCTCAGGACAAATTGCAACCTGTACGGAACAGGAGGTTAAAGGTGCTGATGCTCCAAGTAGGGAGATTGTTAGTAAAGCGGCTGGAATGGCGACCCCGGGCACAAGGAGAAGAGAAATGAGGTGCGTTTTAGAAACCTTTCCCCATCACATGGTGTACCATCTTTTTTGTTTTCTCATGCATGTTTTCGATGTAGGAAGATGCCCTTGAACCTGGAGATTTGGGACCCATGCGATGGGTACCACGCAGTATTACTTTAAAGGGTCTGCGTTTGCTCACCCAACCTCACCAAACCTCTCAGCCCCAAGAGTGTCCACCCTTATGTCTCATCCAGCTGTGGGTCTAGATATGGTCAATCCAGGTTGCATCACAGCCCCTGAACGCATTGTGTAAGAATTTCTCTCTCTTTCACTGTCTTTGTTTCATGGGTTTTTCAAAGTAATTTATTTTTATAATGGGGTTTAGCTGCTTTTCACTGCTGTGTTTATGCCGCTTTACACCCACTTGACACACTAACAGAGAGATATCAATACATAGGTTTTAAGATTATTACTAGTCAGATATATTCTTGTGCGGTGAATAGGGCGTGTTGAGTCCAGTTCTCTGAGCAAGGAGTAGGTCTTGTCTATTACATATTGGGTTTATGGAACGGTATCTGAGCTAATTTGAAACCCTTGTTTTATGTATCACCCCACCTTACCTTTCCCGTTAAGCAGCCATAGTGTGTTTTCTGCCTGTGTGACTCTGTTCTGTTTTGTAATTCAGTTCAAGTGTAACGGTTTTGACATTCCCTCTATAAGTGATACCTTATGAGAAGTGTCCTTTTCTGTGTGACTTATTTCACTTAGAATCGTCGTACCTAAATCCACTCATCATGCTGCTATTAGCCTTATGACATTGATTTCATGGCTGAGTGATATTCCATTGTACATAAGGACCACAACTTCTTTATCCATTTTTCTCCCTCCTGGGATATTGAAGGTGGAATGAAGTGGAGGTCCTTGTCAACAGAGCAGCCCTAAACTTTGGGGTGCTTGTGTCTTGCTGATTTTTCATTTTCCCAATTTATACCCCCATGAGTGGAAGTGCCCTATGCTCTCTAAGCTGTGTTTTTTAGATGTTTCAGGACACACCGTACACTTCTCCAGAGTGGCTGTTGGCAATTTACATCCCACCCATCAGTGTAGCAAGGCTCCCATTTCTCCATGGCCTGTCCTGCATTTCTGGTTTTGAGACTTTTTTCAGCATGGCCCTTTTGACCGATGGGTAGCGAGTCTTCTTTGTAGCCCTGATTTGCCTTTCCAGGTTGCTTGGTTGGCCAAAAAGTGCGTATGCGTTTTTTCCTGAATATATTCAGGAAAAAACGCATACGCCCTTTTTGGCCAAGAGCATCATTGTCAACGTTTTGCCGCTTTTCATGTGCTTTAAAGGCGATTCGAATCTACCTCCTGAAATCTGTTTCCTGCATTTCTGCCTTGATTTCAAATCCTCTTCTTTGCCTTCCCTCAATATATTTGTGGACGAGAGTTATCATTTATAACTCTGCAGGTTTGTGAATTGCAGTGCCCTGAAGCTCCATTTTACAACTCGCTTTTTTGGGAGCTGGCCGCAAAAGCGCAGGATGGCTTCAGGCCCTGTTCTGGTTCCGGGGGGGAGGATGAGCCTGTGGTTAATTCTTCTTCCTGATGGGAAAATAGAGTGACCTGTGCCTGTCCCAACAACAAGAGCTAGTCTCTCACTGGTTCCCCGTATTCCCGTTCATCCTCAGGACAAATTGCAACCTGTACGGAACAGGAGGTTAAAGGTGCTGATGCTCCAAGTAGGGAGATTGTTAGTAAAGCGGCTGGAATGGCGACCCCGGGCACAAGGAGAAGAGAAATGAGGTGCGTTTTAGAAACCTTTCCCCATCACATGGTGTACCATCTTTTTTGTTTTCTCATGCATGTTTTCGATGTAGGAAGATGCCCTTGAACCTGGAGATTTGGGACCCATGCGATGGGTACCACGCAGTATTACTTTAAAGGGTCTGCGTTTGCTCACCCAACCTCACCAAACCTCTCAGCCCCAAGAGTGTCCACCCTTATGTCTCATCCAGCTGTGGGTCTAGAAATGGTCAATCCAGGTTGCATCACAGCCCCTGAACGCATTGTGTAAGAATTTCTCTCTCTTTCACTGTCTTTGTTTCATGGGTTTTTCAAAGTAATTTATTTTTATAATGGGGTTTAGCTGGTTTTCACTGCTGTGTTTATGCCGCTTTACACCCACTTGACACACTAACAGAGAGATATCAATACATAGGTTTTAAGATTATTACTAGTCAGATATATTCTTGTGCGGTGAATAGGGCGTGTTGAGTCCAGTTCTCTGAGCAAGGAGTAGGTCTTGTCTATTACATATTGGGTTTATGGAACGGTATCTGAGCTAATTTGAAACCCTTGTTTTATGTATCACCCCACCTCACCTTTCCCGTTAAGCAGCCATAGAGTGTTTTCTGCATGTGTGACTCTGTTCTGTTTTGTAATTCAGTTCAAGTGTAACGGTTTTGACATTCCCTCTATAAGTGATACCTTATGAGAAGTGTCCTTTTCTGTGTGACTTATTTCACTTAGAATCGTCGTACCTAATTCCACTCATCATGCTGCTACTAGCCTTATGACATTGATTTCCTGGCTGAGTGATATTCCATTGTACATAAGGACCACAACTTCTTTATCCATTTTTCTCTTTCCTGGGATATTGAAGGTGGAATGAAGTGGAGGTCCTTGTCAACAGAGCAGCCCTAAACTTTGGGGTGCTTGTGTCTTGCTGATTTTTCATTTTCCTAATTTATACCCCCATGAGTGGAAGTGCCCTATGCTCTCTAAGCTGTGTTTTTTAGATGTTTCAGGACACACCGTACACTTCTCCAGAGTGGCTGTTGGCAATTTACATCCCACCCATCAGTGTAGCAAGGCTCCCATTTCTCCATGGCCTGTCTTGCATTTCTGGTTTTGAGACTTTTTTCAGCATGGCCCTTTTGACCGATGGGTAGCGAGTCTTATTTGTAGCCCTGATTTGCCTTTCCAGGTTGCTTGGTTGGCCAAAAAGGGCGTATGCGTTTTTTCCTGAATATATTCAGGAAAAAACGCATACGCCCTTTTTGGCCAAGAGCATCATTGTCAACGTTTTGCCGCTTTTCATGTGCTTTAAAGGCGATTCGAATCTACCTCCTGAAATCTGTTTCCTGCATTTCTGCCTTGATTTCAAATCCTCTTCTTTGCCTTCCCTCAATATATTTGTGGACGAGAGTTATCATTTATAACTCTGCAGGTTTGTGAATTGCAGTGCCCTGAAGCTCCATTGTACAACTCGCTTTTTTGGGAGCTGGCCGCAAAAGCGCAGGATGGCTTCAGGCCCTGTTCTGGTTCCGGGGGGGAGGATGAGCCTGTGGTTAATTCTTCTTCCTGATGGGAAAATAGAGTGACCTGTGCCTGTCCCAACACCAAGAGCTAGTCTCTCACTGGTTCCCCGTATTCCCGTTCATCCTCAGGACAAATTGCAACCTGTACGGAACAGGAGGTTAAAGGTGCTGATGCTCCAAGTAGGGAGATTGTTAGTAAAGCGGCTGGAATGGCGACCCCGGGCACAAGGAGAAGAGAAATGAGGTGCGTTTTAGAAACCTTTCCCCATCACATGGTGTACCATCTTTTTTGTTTTCTCATGCATGTTTTCGATGTAGGAAGATGCCCTTGAACCTGGAGATTTGGGACCCATGCGATGGGTACCACGCAGTATTACTTTAAAGGGTCTGCGTTTGCTCACCCAACCTCACCAAACCTCTCAGCCCCAAGAGTGTCCACCCTTATGTCTCATCCAGCTGTGGGTCTAGAAATGGTCAATCCAGGTTGCATCACAGCCCCTGAACGCATTGTGTAAGAATTTCTCTCTCTTTCACTGTCTTTGTTTCATGGGTTTTTCAAAGTAATTTATTTTTATAATGGGGTTTAGCTGCTTTTCACTGCTGTGTTTATGCCGCTTTACACCCACTTGACACACTAACAGAGAGATATCAATACATAGGTTTTAAGATTATTACTAGTCAGATATATTCTTGTGCGGTGAATAGGGCGTGTTGAGTCCAGTTCTCTGAGCAAGGAGTAGGTCTTGTCTATTACATATTGGGTTTATGGAACGGTATCTGAGCTAATTTGAAACCCTTGTTTTATGTATCACCCCACCTCACCTTTCCCGTTAAGCAGCCATAGTGTGTTTTCTGCATGTGTGACTCTGTTCTGTTTTGTAATTCAGTTCAAGTGTAACGGTTTTGACATTCCCTCTATAAGTGATACCTTATGAGAAGTGTCCTTTTCTGTGTGACTTATTTCACTTAGAATCGTCGTACCTAAATCCACTCATCATGCTGCTATTAGCCTTATGACATTGATTTCATGGCTGAGTGATATTCCATTGTACATAAGGACCACAACTTCTTTATCCATTTTTCTCCCTCCTGGGATATTGAAGGTGGAATGAAGTGGAGGTCCTTGTCAACAGAGCAGCCCTAAACTTTGGGGTGCTTGTGTCTTGCTGATTTTTCATTTTCCCAATTTATACCCCCATGA
Source organism: Balaenoptera borealis (assembly GCF_965194805.1). Lineage (NCBI taxonomy): Eukaryota > Metazoa > Chordata > Mammalia > Artiodactyla > Balaenopteridae > Balaenoptera > Balaenoptera borealis. The sequence goes on along the minus strand of NW_028123901.1, from coordinate 712,000 downwards.
GTGGAAGTGCCCTATGCTCTCTAAGCTGTGTTTTTTAGATGTTTCAGGACACACCGTACACTTCTCCAGAGTGGCTGTTGGCAATTTACATCCCGCCCATCAGTGTAGCAAGGCTCCCTTTTCTCCATGGCCTGTCCTGCATTTCTGGTTTTGAGACTTTTTTCAGCATGGCCCTTTTGACCGATGGGTAGCGAGTCTTCTTTGTAGCCCTGATTTGCCTTTGCAGGTTGCTTGGTTGGCCAAAAAGGGCGTATGCGTTTTTTCCTGAATATATTCAGGAAAAAACGCATACGCCCTTTTTGGCCAAGGGCATCATTGTCAACGTTTTGCCGCTTTTCATGTGCTTTAAAGGCGATTCGAATCTACCTCCTGAAATCTGTTTCCTGCATTTCTGCCTTGATTTCAAATCCTCTTCTTTGCCTTCCCTCAATATATTTGTGGACGAGAGTTATCATTTATAACTCTGCAGGTTTGTGAATTGCAGTGCCCTGAAGCTCCATTGTACAACTCGCTTTTTTGGGAGCTGGCCGCAAAAGCGCAGGATGGCTTCAGGCCCTGTTCTGGTTCCGGGGGGGAGGATGAGCCTGTGGTTAATTCTTCTTCCTGATGGGAAAATAGAGTGACCTGTGCCTGTCCCAACACCAAGAGCTAGTCTCTCACTGGTTCCCCGTCTACCCGTTCATCCTCAGGACAAATTGCAACCTGTACGGAACAGGAGGTTAAAGGTGCTGATGCTCCAAGTAGGGAGATTGTTAGTAAAGCGGCTGGAATGGCGACCCCGGGCACAAGGAGAAGAGAAATGAGGTGCGTTTTAGAAACCTTTCCCCATCACATGGTGTACCATCTTTTTTGTTTTCTCATGCATGTTTTCGATGTAGGAAGATGCCCTTGAACCTGGAGATTTGGGACCCATGCGATGGGTACCACGCAGTATTACTTTAAAGGGTCTGCGTTTGCTCACCCAACCTCACCAAACCTCTCAGCCCCAAGAGTGTCCACCCTTATGTCTCATCCAGCTGTGGGTCTAGATATGGTCAATCCAGGTTGCATCACAGCCCCTGAACGCATTGTGTAAGAATTTCTCTCTCTTTCACTGTCTTTGTTTCATGGGTTTTTCAAAGTAATTTATTTTTATAATGGGGTTTAGCTGCTTTTCACTGCTGTGTTTATGCCGCTTTACACCCACTTGACACACTAACAGAGAGATATCAATACATAGGTTTTAAGATTATTACTAGTCAGATATATTCTTGTGCGGTGAATAGGGCGTGTTGAGTCCAGTTCTCTGAGCAAGGAGTAGGTCTTGTCTATTACATATTGGGTTTATGGAACGGTATCTGAGCTAATTTGAAACCCTTGTTTTATGTATCACCCCACCTTACCTTTCCCGTTAAGCAGCCATAGTGTGTTTTCTGCCTGTGTGACTCTGTTCTGTTTTGTAATTCAGTTCAAGTGTAACGGTTTTGACATTCCCTCTATAAGTGATACCTTATGAGAAGTGTCCTTTTCTGTGTGACTTATTTCACTTAGAATCGTCGTACCTAAATCCACTCATCATGCTGCTATTAGCCTTATGACATTGATTTCATGGCTGAGTGATATTCCATTGTACATAAGGACCACAACTTCTTTATCCATTTTTCTCCCTCCTGGGATATTGAAGGTGGAATGAAGTGGAGGTCCTTGTCAACAGAGCAGCCCTAAACTTTGGGGTGCTTGTGTCTTGCTGATTTTTCATTTTCCCAATTTATACCCCCATGAGTGGAAGTGCCCTATGCTCTCTAAGCTGTGTTTTTTAGATGTTTCAGGACACACCGTACACTTCTCCAGAGTGGCTGTTGGCAATTTACATCCCACCCATCAGTGTAGCAAGGCTCCCATTTCTCCATGGCCTGTCCTGCATTTCTGGTTTTGAGACTTTTTTCAGCATGGCCCTTTTGACCGATGGGTAGCGAGTCTTCTTTGTAGCCCTGATTTGCCTTTCCAGGTTGCTTGGTTGGCCAAAAAGTGCGTATGCGTTTTTTCCTGAATATATTCAGGAAAAAACGCATACGCCCTTTTTGGCCAAGAGCATCATTGTCAACGTTTTGCCGCTTTTCATGTGCTTTAAAGGCGATTCGAATCTACCTCCTGAAATCTGTTTCCTGCATTTCTGCCTTGATTTCAAATCCTCTTCTTTGCCTTCCCTCAATATATTTGTGGACGAGAGTTATCATTTATAACTCTGCAGGTTTGTGAATTGCAGTGCCCTGAAGCTCCATTGTACAACTCGCTTTTTTGGGAGCTGGCCGCAAAAGCGCAGGATGGCTTCAGGCCCTGTTCTGGTTCCGGGGGGGAGGATGAGCCTGTGGTTAATTCTTCTTCCTGATGGGAAAATAGAGTGACCTGTGCCTGTCCCAACACCAAGAGCTAGTCTCTCACTGGTTCCCCGTATTCCCGTTCATCCTCAGGACAAATTGCAACCTGTACGGAACAGGAGGTTAAAGGTGCTGATGCTCCAAGTAGGGAGATTGTTAGTAAAGCGGCTGGAATGGCGACCCCGGGCACAAGGAGAAGAGAAATGAGGTGCGTTTTAGAAACCTTTCCCCATCACATGGTGTACCATCTTTTTTGTTTTCTCATGCATGTTTTCGATGTAGGAAGATGCCCTTGAACCTGGAGATTTGGGACCCATGCGATGGGTACCACGCAGTATTACTTTAAAGGGTCTGCGTTTGCTCACCCAACCTCACCAAACCTCTCAGCCCCAAGAGTGTCCACCCTTATGTCTCATCCAGCTGTGGGTCTAGAAATGGTCAATCCAGGTTGCATCACAGCCCCTGAACGCATTGTGTAAGAATTTCTCTCTCTTTCACTGTCTTTGTTTCATGGGTTTTTCAAAGTAATTTATTTTTATAATGGGGTTTAGCTGCTTTTCACTGCTGTGTTTATGCCGCTTTACACCCACTTGACACACTAACAGAGAGATATCAATACATAGGTTTTAAGATTATTACTAGTCAGATATATTCTTGTGCGGTGAATAGGGCGTGTTGAGTCCAGTTCTCTGAGCAAGGAGTAGGTCTTGTCTATTACATATTGGGTTTATGGAACGGTATCTGAGCTAATTTGAAACCCTTGTTTTATGTATCACCCCACCTCACCTTTCCCGTTAAGCAGCCATAGTGTGTTTTCTGCATGTGTGACTCTGTTCTGTTTTGTAATTCAGTTCAAGTGTAACGGTTTTGACATTCCCTCTATAAGTGATACCTTATGAGAAGTGTCCTTTTCTGTGTGACTTATTTCACTTAGAATCGTCGTACCTAAATCCACTCATCATGCTGCTATTAGCCTTATGACATTGATTTCATGGCTGAGTGATATTCCATTGTACATAAGGACCACAACTTCTTTATCCATTTTTCTCCCTCCTGGGATATTGAAGGTGGAATGAAGTGGAGGTCCTTGTCAACAGAGCAGCCCTAAACTTTGGGGTGCTTGTGTCTTGCTGATTTTTCATTTTCCCAATTTATACCCCCATGAGTGGAAGTGCCCTATGCTCTCTAAGCTGTGTTTTTTAGATGTTTCAGGACACACCGTACACTTCTCCAGAGTGGCTGTTGGCAATTTACATCCCGCCCATCAGTGTAGCAAGGCTCCCTTTTCTCCATGGCCTGTCCTGCATTTCTGGTTTTGAGACTTTTTTCAGCATGGCCCTTTTGACCGATGGGTAGCGAGTCTTCTTTGTAGCCCTGATTTGCCTTTGCAGGTTGCTTGGTTGGCCAAAAAGGGCGTATGCGTTTTTTCCTGAATATATTCAGGAAAAAACGCATACGCCCTTTTTGGCCAAGGGCATCATTGTCAACGTTTTGCCGCTTTTCATGTGCTTTAAAGGCGATTCGAATCTACCTCCTGAAATCTGTTTCCTGCATTTCTGCCTTGATTTCAAATCCTCTTCTTTGCCTTCCCTCAATATATTTGTGGACGAGAGTTATCATTTATAACTCTGCAGGTTTGTGAATTGCAGTGCCCTGAAGCTCCATTGTACAACTCGCTTTTTTGGGAGCTGGCCGCAAAAGCGCAGGATGGCTTCAGGCCCTGTTCTGGTTCCGGGGGGGAGGATGAGCCTGTGGTTAATTCTTCTTCCTGATGGGAAAATAGAGTGACCTGTGCCTGTCCCAACACCAAGAGCTAGTCTCTCACTGGTTCCCCGTCTACCCGTTCATCCTCAGGACAAATTGCAACCTGTACGGAACAGGAGGTTAAAGGTGCTGATGCTCCAAGTAGGGAGATTGTTAGTAAAGCGGCTGGAATGGCGACCCCGGGCACAAGGAGAAGAGAAATGAGGTGCGTTTTAGAAACCTTTCCCCATCACATGGTGTACCATCTTTTTTGTTTTCTCATGCATGTTTTCGATGTAGGAAGATGCCCTTGAACCTGGAGATTTGGGACCCATGCGATGGGTACCACGCAGTATTACTTTAAAGGGTCTGCGTTTGCTCACCCAACCTCACCAAACCTCTCAGCCCCAAGAGTGTCCACCCTTATGTCTCATCCAGCTGTGGGTCTAGATATGGTCAATCCAGGTTGCATCACAGCCCCTGAACGCATTGTGTAAGAATTTCTCTCTCTTTCACTGTCTTTGTTTCATGGGTTTTTCAAAGTAATTTATTTTTATAATGGGGTTTAGCTGCTTTTCACTGCTGTGTTTATGCCGCTTTACACCCACTTGACACACTAACAGAGAGATATCAATACATAGGTTTTAAGATTATTACTAGTCAGATATATTCTTGTGCGGTGAATAGGGCGTGTTGAGTCCAGTTCTCTGAGCAAGGAGTAGGTCTTGTCTATTACATATTGGGTTTATGGAACGGTATCTGAGCTAATTTGAAACCCTTGTTTTATGTATCACCCCACCTTACCTTTCCCGTTAAGCAGCCATAGTGTGTTTTCTGCCTGTGTGACTCTGTTCTGTTTTGTAATTCAGTTCAAGTGTAACGGTTTTGACATTCCCTCTATAAGTGATACCTTATGAGAAGTGTCCTTTTCTGTGTGACTTATTTCACTTAGAATCGTCGTACCTAAATCCACTCATCATGCTGCTATTAGCCTTATGACATTGATTTCATGGCTGAGTGATATTCCATTGTACATAAGGACCACAACTTCTTTATCCATTTTTCTCCCTCCTGGGATATTGAAGGTGGAATGAAGTGGAGGTCCTTGTCAACAGAGCAGCCCTAAACTTTGGGGTGCTTGTGTCTTGCTGATTTTTCATTTTCCCAATTTATACCCCCATGAGTGGAAGTGCCCTATGCTCTCTAAGCTGTGTTTTTTAGATGTTTCAGGACACACCGTACACTTCTCCAGAGTGGCTGTTGGCAATTTACATCCCACCCATCAGTGTAGCAAGGCTCCCATTTCTCCATGGCCTGTCCTGCATTTCTGGTTTTGAGACTTTTTTCAGCATGGCCCTTTTGACCGATGGGTAGCGAGTCTTCTTTGTAGCCCTGATTTGCCTTTCCAGGTTGCTTGGTTGGCCAAAAAGTGCGTATGCGTTTTTTCCTGAATATATTCAGGAAAAAACGCATACGCCCTTTTTGGCCAAGAGCATCATTGTCAACGTTTTGCCGCTTTTCATGTGCTTTAAAGGCGATTCGAATCTACCTCCTGAAATCTGTTTCCTGCATTTCTGCCTTGATTTCAAATCCTCTTCTTTGCCTTCCCTAAATATATTTGTGGACGAGAGTTATCATTTATAACTCTGCAGGTTTGTGAATTGCAGTGCCCTGAAGCTCCATTTTACAACTCGCTTTTTTGGGAGCTGGCCGCAAAAGCGCAGGATGGCTTCAGGCCCTGTTCTGGTTCCGGGGGGGAGGATGAGCCTGTGGTTAATTCTTCTTCCTGATGGGAAAATAGAGTGACCTGTGCCTGTCCCAACAACAAGAGCTAGTCTCTCACTGGTTCCCCGTATTCCCGTTCATCCTCAGGACAAATTGCAACCTGTACGGAACAGGAGGTTAAAGGTGCTGATGCTCCAAGTAGGGAGATTGTTAGTAAAGCGGCTGGAATGGCGACCCCGGGCACAAGGAGAAGAGAAATGAGGTGCGTTTTAGAAACCTTTCCCCATCACATGGTGTACCATCTTTTTTGTTTTCTCATGCATGTTTTCGATGTAGGAAGATGCCCTTGAACCTGGAGATTTGGGACCCATGCGATGGGTACCACGCAGTATTACTTTAAAGGGTCTGCGTTTGCTCACCCAACCTCACCAAACCTCTCAGCCCCAAGAGTGTCCACCCTTATGTCTCATCCAGCTGTGGGTCTAGATATGGTCAATCCAGGTTGCATCACAGCCCCTGAACGCATTGTGTAAGAATTTCTCTCTCTTTCACTGTCTTTGTTTCATGGGTTTTTCAAAGTAATTTATTTTTATAATGGGGTTTAGCTGCTTTTCACTGCTGTGTTTATGCCGCTTTACACCCACTTGACACACTAACAGAGAGATATCAATACATAGGTTTTAAGATTATTACTAGTCAGATATATTCTTGTGCGGTGAATAGGGCGTGTTGAGTCCAGTTCTCTGAGCAAGGAGTAGGTCTTGTCTATTACATATTGGGTTTATGGAACGGTATCTGAGCTAATTTGAAACCCTTGTTTTATGTATCACCCCACCTCACCTTTCCCGTTAAGCAGCCATAGTGTGTTTTCTGCATGTGTGACTCTGTTCTGTTTTGTAATTCAGTTCAAGTGTAACGGTTTTGACATTCCCTCTATAAGTGATACCTTATGAGAAGTGTCCTTTTCTGTGTGACTTATTTCACTTAGAATCGTCGTACCTAAATCCACTCATCATGCTGCTATTAGCCTTATGACATTGATTTCATGGCTGAGTGATATTCCATTGTACATAAGGACCACAACTTCTTTATCCATTTTTCTCCCTCCTGGGATATTGAAGGTGGAATGAAGTGGAGGTCCTTGTCAACAGAGCAGCCCTAAACTTTGGGGTGCTTGTGTCTTGCTGATTTTTCATTTTCCCAATTTATACCCCCATGAGTGGAAGTGCCCTATGCTCTCTAAGCTGTGTTTTTTAGATGTTTCAGGACACACCGTACACTTCTCCAGAGTGGCTGTTGGCAATTTACATCCCGCCCATCAGTGTAGCAAGGCTCGCATTTCTCCATGGCCTGTCCTGCATTTCTGGTTTTGAGACTTTTTTCAGCATGGCCCTTTTGACCGATGGGTAGCGAGTCTTCTTTGTAGCCATGATTTGCCTTTCCAGGTTGCTTGGTTGGCCCAAAAGGGCGTATGCGTTTTTTCCTGAATATATTCAGGAAAAAACGCATACGCCCTTTTTGGCCAAGGGCATCATTGTCAACGTTTTGCCGCTTTTCATGTGCTTTAAAGGCGATTCGAATCTACCTCCTGAAATCTGTTTCCTGCATTTCTGCCTTGATTTCAAATCCTCTTCTTTGCCTTCCCTCAATATATTTGTGGACGAGAGTTATCATTTATAACTCTGCAGGTTTGTGAATTGCAGTGCCCTGAAGCTCCATTGTACAACTCGCTTTTTTGGGAGCTGGCCGCAAAAGCGCAGGATGGCTTCAGGCCCTGTTCTGGTTCCGGGGGGGAGGATGAGCCTGTGGTTAATTCTTCTTCCTGATGGGAAAATAGAGTGACCTGTGCCTGTCCCAACACCAAGAGCTAGTCTCTCACTGGTTCCCCGTATTCCCGTTCATCCTCAGGACAAATTGCAACCTGTACGGAACAGGAGGTTAAAGGTGCTGATGCTCCAAGTAGGGAGATTGTTAGTAAAGCGGCTGGAATGGCGACCCCGGGCACAAGGAGAAGAGAAATGAGGTGCGTTTTAGAAACCTTTCCCCATCACATGGTGTACCATCTTTTTTGTTTTCTCATGCATGTTTTCGTTGTAGGAAGATGCCCTTGAACCTGGAGATTTGGGACCCATGCGATGGGTACCACGCAGTATTACTTTAAAGGGTCTGCGTTTGCTCACCCAACCTCACCAAACCTCTCAGCCCCAAGAGTGTCCACCCTTATGTCTCATCCAGCTGTGGGTCTAGAAATGGTCAATCCAGGTTGCATCACAGCCCCTGAACGCATTGTGTAAGAATTTCTCTCTCTTTCACTGTCTTTGTTTCATGGGTTTTTCAAAGTAATTTATTTTTATAATGGGGTTTAGCTGCTTTTCACTGCTGTGTTTATGCCGCTTTACACCCACTTGACACACTAACAGAGAGATATCAATACATAGGTTTTAAGATTATTACTAGTCAGATATATTCTTGTGCGGTGAATAGGGCGTGTTGAGTCCAGTTCTCTGAGCAAGGAGTAGGTCTTGTCTATTACATATTGGGTTTATGGAACGGTATCTGAGCTAATTTGAAACCCTTGTTTTATGTATCACCCCACCTCACCTTTCCCGTTAAGCAGCCATAGAGTGTTTTCTGCATGTGTGACTCTGTTCTGTTTTGTAATTCAGTTCAAGTGTAACGGTTTTGACATTCCCTCTATAAGTGATACCTTATGAGAAGTGTCCTTTTCTGTGTGACTTATTTCACTTAGAATCGTCGTACCTAATTCCACTCATCATGCTGCTACTAGCCTTATGACATTGATTTCCTGGCTGAGTGATATTCCATTGTACATAAGGACCACAACTTCTTTATCCATTTTTCTCTTTCCTGGGATATTGAAGGTGGAATGAAGTGGAGGTCCTTGTCAACAGAGCAGCCCTAAACTTTGGGGTGCTTGTGTCTTGCTGATTTTTCATTTTCCTAATTTATACCCCCATGAGTGGAAGTGCCCTATGCTCTCTAAGCTGTGTTTTTTAGATGTTTCAGGACACACCGTACACTTCTCCAGAGTGGCTGTTGGCAATTTACATCCCACCCATCAGTGTAGCAAGGCTCCCATTTCTCCATGGCCTGTCTTGCATTTCTGGTTTTGAGACTTTTTTCAGCATGGCCCTTTTGACCGATGGGTAGCGAGTCTTCTTTGTAGCCCTGATTTGCCTTTCCAGGTTGCTTGGTTGGCCAAAAAGGGCGTATGCGTTTTTTCCTGAATATATTCAGGAAAAAACGCATACGCCCTTTTTGGCCAAGAGCATCATTGTCAACGTTTTGCCGCTTTTCATGTGCTTTAAAGGCGATTCGAATCTACCTCCTGAAATCTGTTTCCTGCATTTCTGCCTTGATTTCAAATCCTCTTCTTTGCCTTCCCTCAATATATTTGTGGACGAGAGTTATCATTTATAACTCTGCAGGTTTGTGAATTGCAGTGCCCTGAAGCTCCATTGTACAACTCGCTTTTTTGGGAGCTGGCCGCAAAAGCGCAGGATGGCTTCAGGCCCTGTTCTGGTTCCGGGGGGGAGGATGAGCCTGTGGTTAATTCTTCTTCCTGATGGGAAAATAGAGTGACCTGTGCCTGTCCCAACACCAAGAGCTAGTCTCTCACTGGTTCCCCGTATTCCCGTTCATCCTCAGGACAAATTGCAACCTGTACGGAACAGGAGGTTAAAGGTGCTGATGCTCCAAGTAGGGAGATTGTTAGTAAAGCGGCTGGAATGGCGACCCCGGGCACAAGGAGAAGAGAAATGAGGTGCGTTTTAGAAACCTTTCCCCATCACATGGTGTACCATCTTTTTTGTTTTCTCATGCATGTTTTCGATGTAGGAAGATGCCCTTGAACCTGGAGATTTGGGACCCATGCGATGGGTACCACGCAGTATTACTTTAAAGGGTCTGCGTTTGCTCACCCAACCTCACCAAACCTCTCAGCCCCAAGAGTGTCCACCCTTATGTCTCATCCAGCTGTGGGTCTAGAAATGGTCAATCCAGGTTGCATCACAGCCCCTGAACGCATTGTGTAAGAATTTCTCTCTCTTTCACTGTCTTTGTTTCATGGGTTTTTCAAAGTAATTTATTTTTATAATGGGGTTTAGCTGCTTTTCACTGCTGTGTTTATGCCGCTTTACACCCACTTGACACACTAACAGAGAGATATCAATACATAGGTTTTAAGATTATTACTAGTCAGATATATTCTTGTGCGGTGAATAGGGCGTGTTGAGTCCAGTTCTCTGAGCAAGGAGTAGGTCTTGTCTATTACATATTGGGTTTATGGAACGGTATCTGAGCTAATTTGAAACCCTTGTTTTATGTATCACCCCACCTCACCTTTCCCGTTAAGCAGCCATAGTGTGTTTTCTGCATGTGTGACTCTGTTCTGTTTTGTAATTCAGTTCAAGTGTAACGGTTTTGACATTCCCTCTATAAGTGATACCTTATGAGAAGTGTCCTTTTCTGTGTGACTTATTTCACTTAGAATCGTCGTACCTAAATCCACTCATCATGCTGCTATTAGCCTTATGACATTGATTTCATGGCTGAGTGATATTCCATTGTACATAAGGACCACAACTTCTTTATCCATTTTTCTCCCTCCTGGGATATTGAAGGTGGAATGAAGTGGAGGTCCTTGTCAACAGAGCAGCCCTAAACTTTGGGGTGCTTGTGTCTTGCTGATTTTTCATTTTCCCAATTTATACCCCCATGAGTGGAAGTGCCCTATGCTCTCTAAGCTGTGTTTTTTAGATGTTTCAGGACACACCGTACACTTCTCCAGAGTGGCTGTTGGCAATTTACATCCCGCCCATCAGTGTAGCAAGGCTCCCTTTTCTCCATGGCCTGTCCTGCATTTCTGGTTTTGAGACTTTTTTCAGCATGGCCCTTTTGACCGATGGGTAGCGAGTCTTCTTTGTAGCCCTGATTTGCCTTTGCAGGTTGCTTGGTTGGCCAAAAAGGGCGTATGCGTTTTTTCCTGAATATATTCAGGAAAAAACGCATACGCCCTTTTTGGCCAAGGGCATCATTGTCAACGTTTTGCCGCTTTTCATGTGCTTTAAAGGCGATTCGAATCTACCTCCTGAAATCTGTTTCCTGCATTTCTGCCTTGATTTCAAATCCTCTTCTTTGCCTTCCCTCAATATATTTGTGGACGAGAGTTATCATTTATAACTCTGCAGGTTTGTGAATTGCAGTGCCCTGAAGCTCCATTGTACAACTCGCTTTTTTGGGAGCTGGCCGCAAAAGCGCAGGATGGCTTCAGGCCCTGTTCTGGTTCCGGGGGGGAGGATGAGCCTGTGGTTAATTCTTCTTCCTGATGGGAAAATAGAGTGACCTGTGCCTGTCCCAACACCAAGAGCTAGTCTCTCACTGGTTCCCCGTCTACCCGTTCATCCTCAGGACAAATTGCAACCTGTACGGAACAGGAGGTTAAAGGTGCTGATGCTCCAAGTAGGGAGATTGTTAGTAAAGCGGCTGGAATGGCGACCCCGGGCACAAGGAGAAGAGAAATGAGGTGCGTTTTAGAAACCTTTCCCCATCACATGGTGTACCATCTTTTTTGTTTTCTCATGCATGTTTTCGATGTAGGAAGATGCCCTTGAACCTGGAGATTTGGGACCCATGCGATGGGTACCACGCAGTATTACTTTAAAGGGTCTGCGTTTGCTCACCCAACCTCACCAAACCTCTCAGCCCCAAGAGTGTCCACCCTTATGTCTCATCCAGCTGTGGGTCTAGATATGGTCAATCCAGGTTGCATCACAGCCCCTGAACGCATTGTGTAAGAATTTCTCTCTCTTTCACTGTCTTTGTTTCATGGGTTTTTCAAAGTAATTTATTTTTATAATGGGGTTTAGCTGCTTTTCACTGCTGTGTTTATGCCGCTTTACACCCACTTGACACACTAACAGAGAGATATCAATACATAGGTTTTAAGATTATTACTAGTCAGATATATTCTTGTGCGGTGAATAGGGCGTGTTGAGTCCAGTTCTCTGAGCAAGGAGTAGGTCTTGTCTATTACATATTGGGTTTATGGAACGGTATCTGAGCTAATTTGAAACCCTTGTTTTATGTATCACCCCACCTTACCTTTCCCGTTAAGCAGCCATAGTGTGTTTTCTGCCTGTGTGACTCTGTTCTGTTTTGTAATTCAGTTCAAGTGTAACGGTTTTGACATTCCCTCTATAAGTGATACCTTATGAGAAGTGTCCTTTTCTGTGTGACTTATTTCACTTAGAATCGTCGTACCTAAATCCACTCATCATGCTGCTATTAGCCTTATGACATTGATTTCATGGCTGAGTGATATTCCATTGTACATAAGGACCACAACTTCTTTATCCATTTTTCTCCCTCCTGGGATATTGAAGGTGGAATGAAGTGGAGGTCCTTGTCAACAGAGCAGCCCTAAACTTTGGGGTGCTTGTGTCTTGCTGATTTTTCATTTTCCCAATTTATACCCCCATGAGTGGAAGTGCCCTATGCTCTCTAAGCTGTGTTTTTTAGATGTTTCAGGACACACCGTACACTTCTCCAGAGTGGCTGTTGGCAATTTACATCCCACCCATCAGTGTAGCAAGGCTCCCATTTCTCCATGGCCTGTCCTGCATTTCTGGTTTTGAGACTTTTTTCAGCATGGCCCTTTTGACCGATGGGTAGCGAGTCTTCTTTGTAGCCCTGATTTGCCTTTCCAGGTTGCTTGGTTGGCCAAAAAGTGCGTATGCGTTTTTTCCTGAATATATTCAGGAAAAAACGCATACGCCCTTTTTGGCCAAGAGCATCATTGTCAACGTTTTGCCGCTTTTCATGTGCTTTAAAGGCGATTCGAATCTACCTCCTGAAATCTGTTTCCTGCATTTCTGCCTTGATTTCAAATCCTCTTCTTTGCCTTCCCTAAATATATTTGTGGACGAGAGTTATCATTTATAACTCTGCAGGTTTGTGAATTGCAGTGCCCTGAAGCTCCATTTTACAACTCGCTTTTTTGGGAACTGGCCGCAAAAGCGCAGGATGGCTTCAGGCCCTGTTCTGGTTCCGGGGGGGAGGATGAGCCTGTGGTTAATTCTTCTTCCTGATGGGAAAATAGAGTGACCTGTGCCTGTCCCAACAACAAGAGCTAGTCTCTCACTGGTTCCCCGTATTCCCGTTCATCCTCAGGACAAATTGCAACCTGTACGGAACAGGAGGTTAAAGGTGCTGATGCTCCAAGTAGGGAGATTGTTAGTAAAGCGGCTGGAATGGCGACCCCGGGCACAAGGAGAAGAGAAATGAGGTGCGTTTTAGAAACCTTTCCCCATCACATGGTGTACCATCTTTTTTGTTTTCTCATGCATGTTTTCGATGTAGGAAGATGCCCTTGAACCTGGAGATTTGGGACCCATGCGATGGGTACCACGCAGTATTACTTTAAAGGGTCTGCGTTTGCTCACCCAACCTCACCAAACCTCTCAGCCCCAAGAGTGTCCACCCTTATGTCTCATCCAGCTGTGGGTCTAGAAATGGTCAATCCAGGTTGCATCACAGCCCCTGAACGCATTGTGTAAGAATTTCTCTCTCTTTCACTGTCTTTGTTTCATGGGTTTTTCAAAGTAATTTATTTTTATAATGGGGTTTAGCTGCTTTTCACTGCTGTGTTTATGCCGCTTTACACCCACTTGACACACTAACAGAGAGATATCAATACATAGGTTTTAAGATTATTACTAGTCAGATATATTCTTGTGCGGTGAATAGGGCGTGTTGAGTCCAGTTCTCTGAGCAAGGAGTAGGTCTTGTCTATTACATATTGGGTTTATGGAACGGTATCTGAGCTAATTTGAAACCCTTGTTTTATGTATCACCCCACCTCACCTTTCCCGTTAAGCAGCCATAGAGTGTTTTCTGCATGTGTGACTCTGTTCTGTTTTGTAATTCAGTTCAAGTGTAACGGTTTTGACATTCCCTCTATAAGTGATACCTTATGAGAAGTGTCCTTTTCTGTGTGACTTATTTCACTTAGAATCGTCGTACCTAATTCCACTCATCATGCTGCTACTAGCCTTATGACATTGATTTCCTGGCTGAGTGATATTCCATTGTACATAAGGACCACAACTTCTTTATCCATTTTTCTCTTTCCTGGGATATTGAAGGTGGAATGAAGTGGAGGTCCTTGTCAACAGAGCAGCCCTAAACTTTGGGGTGCTTGTGTCTTGCTGATTTTTCATTTTCCTAATTTATACCCCCATGAGTGGAAGTGCCCTATGCTCTCTAAGCTGTGTTTTTTAGATGTTTCAGGACACACCGTACACTTCTCCAGAGTGGCTGTTGGCAATTTACATCCCACCCATCAGTGTAGCAAGGCTCCCATTTCTCCATGGCCTGTCTTGCATTTCTGGTTTTGAGACTTTTTTCAGCATGGCCCTTTTGACCGATGGGTAGCGAGTCTTCTTTGTAGCCCTGATTTGCCTTTCCAGGTTGCTTGGTTGGCCAAAAAGGGCGTATGCGTTTTTTCCTGAATATATTCAGGAAAAAACGCATACGCCCTTTTTGGCCAAGAGCATCATTGTCAACGTTTTGCCGCTTTTCATGTGCTTTAAAGGCGATTCGAATCTACCTCCTGAAATCTGTTTCCTGCATTTCTGCCTTGATTTCAAATCCTCTTCTTTGCCTTCCCTCAATATATTTGTGGACGAGAGTTATCATTTATAACTCTGCAGGTTTGTGAATTGCAGTGCCCTGAAGCTCCATTGTACAACTCGCTTTTTTGGGAGCTGGCCGCAAAAGCGCAGGATGGCTTCAGGCCCTGTTCTGGTTCCGGGGGGGAGGATGAGCCTGTGGTTAATTCTTCTTCCTGATGGGAAAATAGAGTGACCTGTGCCTGTCCCAACACCAAGAGCTAGTCTCTCACTGGTTCCCCGTATTCCCGTTCATCCTCAGGACAAATTGCAACCTGTACGGAACAGGAGGTTAAAGGTGCTGATGCTCCAAGTAGGGAGATTGTTAGTAAAGCGGCTGGAATGGCGACCCCGGGCACAAGGAGAAGAGAAATGAGGTGCGTTTTAGAAACCTTTCCCCATCACATGGTGTACCATCTTTTTTGTTTTCTCATGCATGTTTTCGATGTAGGAAGATGCCCTTGAACCTGGAGATTTGGGACCCATGCGATGGGTACCACGCAGTATTACTTTAAAGGGTCTGCGTTTGCTCACCCAACCTCACCAAACCTCTCAGCCCCAAGAGTGTCCACCCTTATGTCTCATCCAGCTGTGGGTCTAGAAATGGTCAATCCAGGTTGCATCACAGCCCCTGAACGCATTGTGTAAGAATTTCTCTCTCTTTCACTGTCTTTGTTTCATGGGTTTTTCAAAGTAATTTATTTTTATAATGGGGTTTAGCTGCTTTTCACTGCTGTGTTTATGCCGCTTTACACCCACTTGACACACTAACAGAGAGATATCAATACATAGGTTTTAAGATTATTACTAGTCAGATATATTCTTGTGCGGTGAATAGGGCGTGTTGAGTCCAGTTCTCTGAGCAAGGAGTAGGTCTTGTCTATTACATATTGGGTTTATGGAACGGTATCTGAGCTAATTTGAAACCCTTGTTTTATGTATCACCCCACCTCACCTTTCCCGTTAAGCAGCCATAGTGTGTTTTCTGCATGTGTGACTCTGTTCTGTTTTGTAATTCAGTTCAAGTGTAACGGTTTTGACATTCCCTCTATAAGTGATACCTTATGAGAAGTGTCCTTTTCTGTGTGACTTATTTCACTTAGAATCGTCGTACCTAAATCCACTCATCATGCTGCTATTAGCCTTATGACATTGATTTCATGGCTGAGTGATATTCCATTGTACATAAGGACCACAACTTCTTTATCCATTTTTCTCCCTCCTGGGATATTGAAGGTGGAATGAAGTGGAGGTCCTTGTCAACAGAGCAGCCCTAAACTTTGGGGTGCTTGTGTCTTGCTGATTTTTCATTTTCCCAATTTATACCCCCATGAGTGGAAGTGCCCTATGCTCTCTAAGCTGTGTTTTTTAGATGTTTCAGGACACACCGTACACTTCTCCAGAGTGGCTGTTGGCAATTTACATCCCGCCCATCAGTGTAGCAAGGCTCCCTTTTCTCCATGGCCTGTCCTGCATTTCTGGTTTTGAGACTTTTTTCAGCATGGCCCTTTTGACCGATGGGTAGCGAGTCTTCTTTGTAGCCCTGATTTGCCTTTGCAGGTTGCTTGGTTGGCCAAAAAGGGCGTATGCGTTTTTTCCTGAATATATTCAGGAAAAAACGCATACGCCCTTTTTGGCCAAGGGCATCATTGTCAACGTTTTGCCGCTTTTCATGTGCTTTAAAGGCGATTCGAATCTACCTCCTGAAATCTGTTTCCTGCATTTCTGCCTTGATTTCAAATCCTCTTCTTTGCCTTCCCTCAATATATTTGTGGACGAGAGTTATCATTTATAACTCTGCAGGTTTGTGAATTGCAGTGCCCTGAAGCTCCATTGTACAACTCGCTTTTTTGGGAGCTGGCCGCAAAAGCGCAGGATGGCTTCAGGCCCTGTTCTGGTTCCGGGGGGGAGGATGAGCCTGTGGTTAATTCTTCTTCCTGATGGGAAAATAGAGTGACCTGTGCCTGTCCCAACACCAAGAGCTAGTCTCTCACTGGTTCCCCGTCTACCCGTTCATCCTCAGGACAAATTGCAACCTGTACGGAACAGGAGGTTAAAGGTGCTGATGCTCCAAGTAGGGAGATTGTTAGTAAAGCGGCTGGAATGGCGACCCCGGGCACAAGGAGAAGAGAAATGAGGTGCGTTTTAGAAACCTTTCCCCATCACATGGTGTACCATCTTTTTTGTTTTCTCATGCATGTTTTCGATGTAGGAAGATGCCCTTGAACCTGGAGATTTGGGACCCATGCGATGGGTACCACGCAGTATTACTTTAAAGGGTCTGCGTTTGCTCACCCAACCTCACCAAACCTCTCAGCCCCAAGAGTGTCCACCCTTATGTCTCATCCAGCTGTGGGTCTAGATATGGTCAATCCAGGTTGCATCACAGCCCCTGAACGCATTGTGTAAGAATTTCTCTCTCTTTCACTGTCTTTGTTTCATGGGTTTTTCAAAGTAATTTATTTTTATAATGGGGTTTAGCTGCTTTTCACTGCTGTGTTTATGCCGCTTTACACCCACTTGACACACTAACAGAGAGATATCAATACATAGGTTTTAAGATTATTACTAGTCAGATATATTCTTGTGCGGTGAATAGGGCGTGTTGAGTCCAGTTCTCTGAGCAAGGAGTAGGTCTTGTCTATTACATATTGGGTTTATGGAACGGTATCTGAGCTAATTTGAAACCCTTGTTTTATGTATCACCCCACCTTACCTTTCCCGTTAAGCAGCCATAGTGTGTTTTCTGCCTGTGTGACTCTGTTCTGTTTTGTAATTCAGTTCAAGTGTAACGGTTTTGACATTCCCTCTATAAGTGATACCTTATGAGAAGTGTCCTTTTCTGTGTGACTTATTTCACTTAGAATCGTCGTACCTAAATCCACTCATCATGCTGCTATTAGCCTTATGACATTGATTTCATGGCTGAGTGATATTCCATTGTACATAAGGACCACAACTTCTTTATCCATTTTTCTCCCTCCTGGGATATTGAAGGTGGAATGAAGTGGAGGTCCTTGTCAACAGAGCAGCCCTAAACTTTGGGGTGCTTGTGTCTTGCTGATTTTTCATTTTCCCAATTTATACCCCCATGAGTGGAAGTGCCCTATGCTCTCTAAGCTGTGTTTTTTAGATGTTTCAGGACACACCGTACACTTCTCCAGAGTGGCTGTTGGCAATTTACATCCCACCCATCAGTGTAGCAAGGCTCCCATTTCTCCATGGCCTGTCCTGCATTTCTGGTTTTGAGACTTTTTTCAGCATGGCCCTTTTGACCGATGGGTAGCGAGTCTTCTTTGTAGCCCTGATTTGCCTTTCCAGGTTGCTTGGTTGGCCAAAAAGTGCGTATGCGTTTTTTCCTGAATATATTCAGGAAAAAACGCATACGCCCTTTTTGGCCAAGAGCATCATTGTCAACGTTTTGCCGCTTTTCATGTGCTTTAAAGGCGATTCGAATCTACCTCCTGAAATCTGTTTCCTGCATTTCTGCCTTGATTTCAAATCCTCTTCTTTGCCTTCCCTAAATATATTTGTGGACGAGAGTTATCATTTATAACTCTGCAGGTTTGTGAATTGCAGTGCCCTGAAGCTCCATTTTACAACTCGCTTTTTTGGGAGCTGGCCGCAAAAGCGCAGGATGGCTTCAGGCCCTGTTCTGGTTCCGGGGGGGAGGATGAGCCTGTGGTTAATTCTTCTTCCTGATGGGAAAATAGAGTGACCTGTGCCTGTCCCAACAACAAGAGCTAGTCTCTCACTGGTTCCCCGTATTCCCGTTCATCCTCAGGACAAATTGCAACCTGTACGGAACAGGAGGTTAAAGGTGCTGATGCTCCAAGTAGGGAGATTGTTAGTAAAGCGGCTGGAATGGCGACCCCGGGCACAAGGAGAAGAGAAATGAGGTGCGTTTTAGAAACCTTTCCCCATCACATGGTGTACCATCTTTTTTGTTTTCTCATGCATGTTTTCGATGTAGGAAGATGCCCTTGAACCTGGAGATTTGGGACCCATGCGATGGGTACCACGCAGTATTACTTTAAAGGGTCTGCGTTTGCTCACCCAACCTCACCAAACCTCTCAGCCCCAAGAGTGTCCACCCTTATGTCTCATCCAGCTGTGGGTCTAGATATGGTCAATCCAGGTTGCATCACAGCCCCTGAACGCATTGTGTAAGAATTTCTCTCTCTTTCACTGTCTTTGTTTCATGGGTTTTTCAAAGTAATTTATTTTTATAATGGGGTTTAGCTGCTTTTCACTGCTGTGTTTATGCCGCTTTACACCCACTTGACACACTAACAGAGAGATATCAATACATAGGTTTTAAGATTATTACTAGTCAGATATATTCTTGTGCGGTGAATAGGGCGTGTTGAGTCCAGTTCTCTGAGCAAGGAGTAGGTCTTGTCTATTACATATTGGGTTTATGGAACGGTATCTGAGCTAATTTGAAACCCTTGTTTTATGTATCACCCCACCTCACCTTTCCCGTTAAGCAGCCATAGTGTGTTTTCTGCATGTGTGACTCTGTTCTGTTTTGTAATTCAGTTCAAGTGTAACGGTTTTGACATTCCCTCTATAAGTGATACCTTATGAGAAGTGTCCTTTTCTGTGTGACTTATTTCACTTAGAATCGTCGTACCTAAATCCACTCATCATGCTGCTATTAGCCTTATGACATTGATTTCATGGCTGAGTGATATTCCATTGTACATAAGGACCACAACTTCTTTATCCATTTTTCTCCCTCCTGGGATATTGAAGGTGGAATGAAGTGGAGGTCCTTGTCAACAGAGCAGCCCTAAACTTTGGGGTGCTTGTGTCTTGCTGATTTTTCATTTTCCCAATTTATACCCCCATGAGTGGAAGTGCCCTATGCTCTCTAAGCTGTGTTTTTTAGATGTTTCAGGACACACCGTACACTTCTCCAGAGTGGCTGTTGGCAATTTACATCCCGCCCATCAGTGTAGCAAGGCTCCCATTTCTCCATGGCCTGTCCTGCATTTCTGGTTTTGAGACTTTTTTCAGCATGGCCCTTTTGACCGATGGGTAGCGAGTCTTCTTTGTAGCCATGATTTGCCTTTCCAGGTTGCTTGGTTGGCCCAAAAGGGCGTATGCGTTTTTTCCTGAATATATTCAGGAAAAAACGCATACGCCCTTTTTGGCCAAGGGCATCATTGTCAACGTTTTGCCGCTTTTCATGTGCTTTAAAGGCGATTCGAATCTACCTCCTGAAATCTGTTTCCTGCATTTCTGCCTTGATTTCAAATCCTCTTCTTTGCCTTCCCTCAATATATTTGTGGACGAGAGTTATCATTTATAACTCTGCAGGTTTGTGAATTGCAGTGCCCTGAAGCTCCATTGTACAACTCGCTTTTTTGGGAGCTGGCCGCAAAAGCGCAGGATGGCTTCAGGCCCTGTTCTGGTTCCGGGGGGGAGGATGAGCCTGTGGTTAATTCTTCTTCCTGATGGGAAAATAGAGTGACCTGTGCCTGTCCCAACACCAAGAGCTAGTCTCTCACTGGTTCCCCGTATTCCCGTTCATCCTCAGGACAAATTGCAACCTGTACGGAACAGGAGGTTAAAGGTGCTGATGCTCCAAGTAGGGAGATTGTTAGTAAAGCGGCTGGAATGGCGACCCCGGGCACAAGGAGAAGAGAAATGAGGTGCGTTTTAGAAACCTTTCCCCATCACATGGTGTACCATCTTTTTTGTTTTCTCATGCATGTTTTCGATGTAGGAAGATGCCCTTGAACCTGGAGATTTGGGACCCATGCGATGGGTACCACGCAGTATTACTTTAAAGGGTCTGCGTTTGCTCACCCAACCTCACCAAACCTCTCAGCCCCAAGAGTGTCCACCCTTATGTCTCATCCAGCTGTGGGTCTAGAAATGGTCAATCCAGGTTGCATCACAGCCCCTGAACGCATTGTGTAAGAATTTCTCTCTCTTTCACTGTCTTTGTTTCATGGGTTTTTCAAAGTAATTTATTTTTATAATGGGGTTTAGCTGCTTTTCACTGCTGTGTTTATGCCGCTTTACACCCACTTGACACACTAACAGAGAGATATCAATACATAGGTTTTAAGATTATTACTAGTCAGATATATTCTTGTGCGGTGAATAGGGCGTGTTGAGTCCAGTTCTCTGAGCAAGGAGTAGGTCTTGTCTATTACATATTGGGTTTATGGAACGGTATCTGAGCTAATTTGAAACCCTTGTTTTATGTATCACCCCACCTCACCTTTCCCGTTAAGCAGCCATAGTGTGTTTTCTGCATGTGTGACTCTGTTCTGTTTTGTAATTCAGTTCAAGTGTAACGGTTTTGACATTCCCTCTATAAGTGATACCTTATGAGAAGTGTCCTTTTCTGTGTGACTTATTTCACTTAGAATCGTCGTACCTAAATCCACTCATCATGCTGCTATTAGCCTTATGACATTGATTTCATGGCTGAGTGATATTCCATTGTACATAAGGACCACAACTTCTTTATCCATTTTTCTCCCTCCTGGGATATTGAAGGTGGAATGAAGTGGAGGTCCTTGTCAACAGAGCAGCCCTAAACTTTGGGGTGCTTGTGTCTTGCTGATTTTTCATTTTCCCAATTTATACCCCCATGAGTGGAAGTGCCCTATGCTCTCTAAGCTGTGTTTTTTAGATGTTTCAGGACACACCGTACACTTCTCCAGAGTGGCTGTTGGCAATTTACATCCCGCCCATCAGTGTAGCAAGGCTCCCATTTCTCCATGGCCTGTCCTGCATTTCTGGTTTTGAGACTTTTTTCAGCATGGCCCTTTTGACCGATGGGTAGCGAGTCTTCTTTGTAGCCCTGATTTGCCTTTCCAGGTTGCTTGGTTGGCCAAAAAGGGCGTATGCGTTTTTTCCTGAATATATTCAGGAAAAAACGCATACGCCCTTTTTGGCCAAGGGCATCATTGTCAACGTTTTGCCGCTTTTCATGTGCTTTAAAGGTGATTCGAATCTACCTCCTGAAATCTGTTTCCTGCATTTCTGCCTTGATTTCAAATCCTCTTCTTTGCCTTCCCTCAATATATTTGTGGACGAGAGTTATCATTTATAACTCTGCAGGTTTGTGAATTGCAGTGCCCTGAAGCTCCATTGTACAACTCGCTTTTTTGGGAGCTGGCCGCAAAAGCGCAGGATGGCTTCAGGCCCTGTTCTGGTTCCGGGGGGGAGGATGAGCCTGTGGTTAATTCTTCTTCCTGATGGGAAAATAGAGTGACCTGTGCCTGTCCCAACACCAAGAGCTAGTCTCTCACTGGTTCCCCGTCTACCCGTTCATCCTCAGGACAAATTGCAACCTGTACGGAACAGGAGGTTAAAGGTGCTGATGCTCCAAGTAGGGAGATTGTAAGTAAAGCGGCTGGAATGGCGAACCCGGGCACAAGGAGAAGAGAAATGAGGTGCGTTTTAGAAACCTTTCCACATCACACGGTGTACCATCTTCTGGGTTTCTCATGCATGTTTTCGATGTAGGAAGATGCCCTTGAACCTGGAGATTTGGGACCCATGCGATGGGTACCACGCAGTATTACTTTAAAGGGTCTGCGTTTGCTCACCCAACCTCACCAAACCTCTCAGCCCCAAGAGTGTCCACCCTTATGTCTCATCCAGCTGTGGGTCTAGATATGGTCAATCCAGGTTGCATCACAGCCCCTGAACGCATTGTGTAAGAATTTCTCTCTCTTTCACTGTCTTTGTTTCATGGGTTTTTCAAAGTAATTTATTTTTATAATGGGGTTTAGCTGCTTTTCACTGCTGTGTTTATGCCGCTTTACACCCACTTGACACACTAACAGAGAGATATCAATACATAGGTTTTAAGATTATTACTAGTCAGATATATTCTTGTGCGGTGAATAGGGCGTGTTGAGTCCAGTTCTCTGAGCAAGGAGTAGGTCTTGTCTATTACATATTGGGTTTATGGAACGGTATCTGAGCTAATTTGAAACCCTTGTTTTATGTATCACCCCACCTCACCTTTCCCGTTAAGCAGCCATAGTGTGTTTTCTGCATGTGTGACTCTGTTCTGTTTTGTAATTCAGTTCAAGTGTAACGGTTTTGACATTCCCTCTATAAGTGATACCTTATGAGAAGTGTCCTTTTCTGTGTGACTTATTTCACTTAGAATCGTCGTACCTAAATCCACTCATCATGCTGCTATTAGCCTTATGACATTGATTTCATGGCTGAGTGATATTCCATTGTACATAAGGACCACAACTTCTTTATCCATTTTTCTCCCTCCTGGGATATTGAAGGTGGAATGAAGTGGAGGTCCTTGTCAACAGAGCAGCCCTAAACTTTGGGGTGCTTGTGTCTTGCTGATTTTTCATTTTCCCAATTTATACCCCCATGAGTGGAAGTGCCCTATGCTCTCTAAGCTGTGTTTTTTAGATGTTTCAGGACACACCGTACACTTCTCCAGAGTGGCTGTTGGCAATTTACATCCCGCCCATCAGTGTAGCAAGGCTCCCATTTCTCCATGGCCTGTCCTGCATTTCTGGTTTTGAGACTTTTTTCAGCATGGCCCTTTTGACCGATGGGTAGCGAGTCTTCTTTGTAGCCCTGATTTGCCTTTCCAGGTTGCTTGGTTGGCCCAAAAGGGCGTATGCGTTTTTTCCTGAATATATTCAGGAAAAAACGCATACGCCCTTTTTGGCCAAGGGCATCATTGTCAACGTTTTGCCGCTTTTCATGTGCTTTAAAGGCGATTCGAATCTACCTCCTGAAATCTGTTTCCTGCATTTCTGCCTTGATTTCAAATCCTCTTCTTTGCCTTCCCTCAATATATTTGTGGACGAGAGTTATCATTTATAACTCTGCAGGTTTGTGAATTGCAGTGCCCTGAAGCTCCATTGTACAACTCGCTTTTTTGGGAGCTGGCCGCAAAAGCGCAGGATGGCTTCAGGCCCTGTTCTGGTTCCGGGGGGGAGGATGAGCCTGTGGTTAATTCTTCTTCCTGATGGGAAAATAGAGTGACCTGTGCCTGTCCCAACACCAAGAGCTAGTCTCTCACTGGTTCCCCGTCTACCCGTTCATCCTCAGGACAAATTGCAACCTGTACGGAACAGGAGGTTAAAGGTGCTGATGCTCCAAGTAGGGAGATTGTAAGTAAAGCGGCTGGAATGGCGAACCCGGGCACAAGGAGAAGAGAAATGAGGTGCGTTTTAGAAACCTTTCCACATCACACGGTGTACCATCTTCTGGGTTTCTCATGCATGTTTTCGATGTAGGAAGATGCCCTTGAACCTGGAGATTTGGGACCCATGCGATGGGTACCACGCAGTATTACTTTAAAGGGTCTGCGTTTGCTCACCCAACCTCACCAAACCTCTCAGCCCCAAGAGTGTCCACCCTTATGTCTCCTCCAGCTGTGGGTCTAGATATGGTCAATCCAGGTTGCATCACAGCCCCTGAACGCATTGTGTAAGAATTTCTCTCTCTTTCACTGTCTTTGTTTCGTGGGTTTGTAAAAGTAATTTATTTTTATAATGGGGTTTAGCTGCTTTTCACTGCTGTGTTTATGCCGCTTTTCACCCATTTGACACACTAACAGAGAGATATCAATACATAGGTTTTAAGATTATTACTAGTGAGATATATTCTTGTGCGGTGAATAGGGCGTGTTGAGTCCAGTTCTCTGAGCAAGGAGTAGGTCTTGTCTATTACATATTGGGTTTATGGAACGGTATCTGAGCTAATTTGAAACCCTTGTTTTATGTATCACCCCACCTCACCTTTCCCGTTAAGCAGCCATAGTGTGTTTTCTGCCTGTGTGACTCTGTTCTGTTTTGTAATTCAGTTCAAGTGTAACGGTTTTTACATTCCCTCTATAAGTGATACCTTATGAGAAGTGTCCTTTTCTGTGTGACTTATTTCACTTAGAATCGTCGTACCTAAATCCACTCATCATGCTGCTACTAGCCTTATGACATTGATTTCATGGCTGAGTGATATTCCATTGTACATAAGGACCACAACTTCTTTATCCATTTTTCTCTTTCCTGGGATATTGAAGGTGGAATGAAGTGGAGGTCCTTGTCAACAGAGCAGCCCTAAACTTTGGGGTGCTTGTGTCTTGCTGAATTTTCATTTTCCCAATTTATACCCCCATGAGTGGAAGTGCCCTATGCTCTCTAAGCTGTGTTTTTTAGATGTTTCAGGACACACCGTACACTTCTCCAGAGTGGCTGTTGGCAATTTACATCCCGCCCATCAGTGTAGCAAGGCTCCCATTTCTCCATGGCCTGTCCTGCATTTCTGGTTTTGAGACTTTTTTCAGCATGGCCCTTTTGACCGATGGGTAGCGAGTCTTCTTTGTAGCCCTGATTTGCCTTTCCAGGTTGCTTGGTTGGCCAAAAAGGGCGTATGCGTTTTTTCCTGAATATATTCAGGAAAAAACGCATACGCCCTTTTTGGCCAAGGGCATCATTGTCAACGTTTTGCCGCTTTTCATGTGCTTTAAAGGCGATTCGAATCTACCTCCTGAAATCTGTTTCCTGCATTTCTGCCTTGATTTCAAATCCTCTTCTTTGCCTTCCCTCAATATATTTGTGGACGAGAGTTATCATTTATAACTCTGCAGGTTTGTGAATTGCAGTGCCCTGAAGCTCCATTGTACAACTCGCTTTTTTGGGAGCTGGCCGCAAAAGCGCAGGATGGCTTCAGGCCCTGTTCTGGTTCCGGGGGGGAGGATGAGCCTGTGGTTAATTCTTCTTCCTGATGGGAAAATAGAGTGACCTGTGCCTGTCCCAACACCAAGAGCTAGTCTCTCACTGGTTCCCCGTATTCCCGTTCATCCTCAGGACAAATTGCAACCTGTACGGAACAGGAGGTTAAAGGTGCTGATGCTCCAAGTAGGGAGATTGTTAGTAAAGCGGCTGGAATGGCGACCCCGGGCACAAGGAGAAGAGAAATGAGGTGCGTTTTAGAAACCTTTCCCCATCACATGGTGTACCATCTTTTTTGTTTTCTCATGCATGTTTTCGATGTAGGAAGATGCCCTTGAACCTGGAGATTTGGGACCCATGCGATGGGTACCACGCAGTATTACTTTAAAGGGTCTGCGTTTGCTCACCCAACCTCACCAAACCTCTCAGCCCCAAGAGTGTCCACCCTTATGTCTCATCCAGCTGTGGGTCTAGAAATGGTCAATCCAGGTTGCATCACAGCCCCTGAACGCATTGTGTAAGAATTTCTCTCTCTTTCACTGTCTTTGTTTCATGGGTTTTTCAAAGTAATTTATTTTTATAATGGGGTTTAGCTGCTTTTCACTGCTGTGTTTATGCCGCTTTACACCCACTTGACACACTAACAGAGAGATATCAATACATAGGTTTTAAGATTATTACTAGTCAGATATATTCTTGTGCGGTGAATAGGGCGTGTTGAGTCCAGTTCTCTGAGCAAGGAGTAGGTCTTGTCTATTACATATTGGGTTTATGGAACGGTATCTGAGCTAATTTGAAACCCTTGTTTTATGTATCACCCCACCTCACCTTTCCCGTTAAGCAGCCATAGTGTGTTTTCTGCATGTGTGACTCTGTTCTGTTTTGTAATTCAGTTCAAGTGTAACGGTTTTGACATTCCCTCTATAAGTGATACCTTATGAGAAGTGTCCTTTTCTGTGTGACTTATTTCACTTAGAATCGTCGTACCTAAATCCACTCATCATGCTGCTACTAGCCTTATGACATTGATTTCCTGGCTGAGTGATATTCCATTGTACATAAGGACCACAACTTCTTTATCCATTTTTCTCTTTCCTGGGATATTGAAGGTGGAATGAAGTGGAAGTCCTTGTCAACAGAGCAGCCCTAAACTTTGGGGTGCTTGTGTCTTGCTGATTTTTCATTTTCCTAATTTATACCCCCATGAGTGGAAGTGCCCTATGCTCTCTAAGCTGTGTTTTTTAGATGTTTCAGGACACACCGTACACTTCTCCAGAGTGGCTGTTGGCAATTTACATCCCACCCATCAGTGTAGCAAGGCTCCCATTTCTCCATGGCCTGTCTTGCATTTCTGGTTTTGAGACTTTTTTCAGCATGGCCCTTTTGACCGATGGGTAGCGAGTCTTCTTTGTAGCCCTGATTTGCCTTTCCAGGTTGCTTGGTTGGCCAAAAAGGGCGTATGCGTTTTTTCCTGAATATATTCAGGAAAAAACGCATACGCCCTTTTTGGCCAAGAGCATCATTGTCAACGTTTTGCCGCTTTTCATGTGCTTTAAAGGCGATTCGAATCTACCTCCTGAAATCTGTTTCCTGCATTTCTGCCTTGATTTCAAATCCTCTTCTTTGCCTTCCCTCAATATATTTGTGGACGAGAGTTATCATTTATAACTCTGCAGGTTTGTGAATTGCAGTGCCCTGAAGCTCCATTGTACAACTCGCTTTTTTGGGAGCTGGCCGCAAAAGCGCAGGATGGCTTCAGGCCCTGTTCTGGTTCCGGGGGGGAGGATGAGCCTGTGGTTAATTCTTCTTCCTGATGGGAAAATAGAGTGACCTGTGCCTGTCCCAACACCAAGAGCTAGTCTCTCACTGGTTCCCCGTCTACCCGTTCATCCTCAGGACAAATTGCAACCTGTACGGAACAGGAGGTTAAAGGTGCTGATGTTCCAAGTAGGGAGATTGTAAGTAAAGCGGCTGGAATGGCGAACCCGGGCACAAGGAGAAGAGAAATGAGGTGCGTTTTAGAAACCTTTCCACATCACACGGTGTACCATCTTCTGGGTTTCTCATGCATGTTTTCGATGTAGGAAGATGCCCTTGAACCTGGAGATTTGGGACCCATGCGATGGGTACCACGCAGTATTACTTTAAAGGGTCTGCGTTTGCTCACCCAACCTCACCAAACCTCTCAGCCCCAAGAGTGTCCACCCTTATGTCTCATCCAGCTGTGGGTCTAGATATGGTCAATCCAGGTTGCATCACAGCCCCTGAACGCATTGTGTAAGAATTTCTCTCTCTTTCACTGTCTTTGTTTCATGGGTTTTTCAAAGTAATTTATTTTTATAATGGGGTTTAGCTGCTTTTCACTGCTGTGTTTATGCCGCTTTACACCCACTTGACACACTAACAGAGAGATATCAATACATAGGTTTTAAGATTATTACTAGTCAGATATATTCTTGTGCGGTGAATAGGGCGTGTTGAGTCCAGTTCTCTGAGCAAGGAGTAGGTCTTGTCTATTACATATTGGGTTTATGGAACGGTATCTGAGCTAATTTGAAACCCTTGTTTTATGTATCACCCCACCTCACCTTTCCCGTTAAGCAGCCATAGTGTGTTTTCTGCATGTGTGACTCTGTTCTGTTTTGTAATTCAGTTCAAGTGTAACGGTTTTGACATTCCCTCTATAAGTGATACCTTATGAGAAGTGTCCTTTTCTGTGTGACTTATTTCACTTAGAATCGTCGTACCTAAATCCACTCATCATGCTGCTATTAGCCTTATGACATTGATTTCATGGCTGAGTGATATTCCATTGTACATAAGGACCACAACTTCTTTATCCATTTTTCTCCCTCCTGGGATATTGAAGGTGGAATGAAGTGGAGGTCCTTGTCAACAGAGCAGCCCTAAACTTTGGGGTGCTTGTGTCTTGCTGATTTTTCATTTTCCCAATTTATACCCCCATGAGTGGAAGTGCCCTATGCTCTCTAAGCTGTGTTTTTTAGATGTTTCAGGACACACCGTACACTTCTCCAGAGTGGCTGTTGGCAATTTACATCCCGCCCATCAGTGTAGCAAGGCTCCCATTTCTCCATGGCCTGTCCTGCATTTCTGGTTTTGAGACTTTTTTCAGCATGGCCCTTTTGACCGATGGGTAGCGAGTCTTCTTTGTAGCCCTGATTTGCCTTTCCAGGTTGCTTGGTTGGCCAAAAAGGGCGTATGCGTTTTTTCCTGAATATATTCAGGAAAAAACGCATACGCCCTTTTTGGCCAAGGGCATCATTGTCAACGTTTTGCCGCTTTTCATGTGCTTTAAAGGCGATTCGAATCTACCTCCTGAAATCTGTTTCCTGCATTTCTGCCTTGATTTCAAATCCTCTTCTTTGCCTTCCCTCAATATATTTGTGGACGAGAGTTATCATTTATAACTCTGCAGGTTTGTGAATTGCAGTGCCCTGAAGCTCCATTGTACAACTCGCTTTTTTGGGAGCTGGCCGCAAAAGCGCAGGATGGCTTCAGGCCCTGTTCTGGTTCCGGGGGGGAGGATGAGCCTGTGGTTAATTCTTCTTCCTGATGGGAAAATAGAGTGACCTGTGCCTGTCCCAACACCAAGAGCTAGTCTCTCACTGGTTCCCCGTCTACCCGTTCATCCTCAGGACAAATTGCAACCTGTACGGAACAGGAGGTTAAAGGTGCTGATGCTCCAAGTAGGGAGATTGTTAGTAAAGCGGCTGGAATGGCGACCCCGGGCACAAGGAGAAGAGAAATGAGGTGCGTTTTAGAAACCTTTCCCCATCACATGGTGTACCATCTTTTTTGTTTTCTCATGCATGTTTTCGATGTAGGAAGATGCCCTTGAACCTGGAGATTTGGGACCCATGCGATGGGTACCACGCAGTATTACTTTAAAGGGTCTGCGTTTGCTCACCCAACCTCACCAAACCTCTCAGCCCCAAGAGTGTCCACCCTTATGTCTCATCCAGCTGTGGGTCTAGAAATGGTCAATCCAGGTTGCCTCACAGCCCCTGAACGCATTGTGTAAGAATTTCTCTCTCTTTCACTGTCTTTGTTTCATGGGTTTTTCAAAGTAATTTATTTTTATAATGGGGTTTAGCTGCTTTTCACTGCTGTGTTTATGCCGCTTTACACCCACTTGACACACTAACAGAGAGATATCAATACATAGGTTTTAAGATTATTACTAGTGAGATATATTCTTGTGCGGTGAATAGGGCGTGTTGAGTCCAGTTCTCTGAGCAAGGAGTAGGTCTTGTCTATTACATATTGGGTTTATGGAACGGTATCTGAGCTAAGTTGAAACCCTTGTTTTATGTATCACCCCACCTCACCTTTCCCGTTAAGCAGCCATAGTGTGTTTTCTGCATGTGTGACTCTGTTCTGTTTTGTAATTCAGTTCAAGTGTAACGGTTTTGACATTCCCTCTATAAGTGATACCTTATGAGAAGTGTCCTTTTCTGTGTGACTTATTTCACTTAGAATCGTCGTACCTAAATCCACTCATCATGCTGCTATTAGCCTTATGACATTGATTTCATGGCTGAGTGATATTCCATTGTACATAAGGACCACAACTTCTTTATCCATTTTTCTCCCTCCTGGGATATTGAAGGTGGAATGAAGTGGAGGTCCTTGTCAACAGAGCAGCCCTAAACTTTGGGGTGCTTGTGTCTTGCTGATTTTTCATTTTCCCAATTTATACCCCCATGAGTGGAAGTGCCCTATGCTCTCTAAGCTGTGTTTTTTAGATGTTTCAGGACACACCGTACACTTCTCCAGAGTGGCTGTTGGCAATTTACATCCCGCCCATCAGTGTAGCAAGGCTCCCATTTCTCCATGGCCTGTCCTGCATTTCTGGTTTTGAGACTTTTTTCAGCATGGCCCTTTTGACCGATGGGTAGCGAGACTTCTTTGTAGCCCTGATTTGCCTTTCCAGGTTGCTTGGTTGGCCAAAAAGGGCGTATGCGTTTTTTCCTGAATATATTCAGGAAAAAACGCATACGCCCTTTTTGGCCAAGGGCATCATTGTCAACGTTTTGCCGCTTTTCATGTGCTTTAAAGGCGATTCGAATCTACCTCCTGAAATCTGTTTCCTGCATTTCTGCCTTGATTTCAAATCCTCTTCTTTGCCTTCCCTCAATATATTTGTGGACGAGAGTTATCATTTATAACTCTGCAGGTTTGTGAATTGCAGTGCCCTGAAGCTCCATTGTACAACTCGCTTTTTTGGGAGCTGGCCGCAAAAGCGCAGGATGGCTTCAGGCCCTGTTCTGGTTCCGGGGGGGAGGATGAGCCTGTGGTTAATTCTTCTTCCTGATGGGAAAATAGAGTGACCTGTGCCTGTCCCAACACCAAGAGCTAGTCTCTCACTGGTTCCCCGTCTACCCGTTCATCCTCAGGACAAATTGCAACCTGTACGGAACAGGAGGTTAAAGGTGCTGATGCTCCAAGTAGGGAGATTGTTAGTAAAGCAGCTGGAATGGCGAACCCGGGCACAAGGAGAAGAGAAATGAGGTGCGTTTTAGAAACCTTTCCACATCACACGGTGTACCATCTTCTGGGTTTCTCATGCATGTTTTCGATGTAGGAAGATGCCCTTGAACCTGGAGATTTGGGACCCATGCGATGGGTACCACGCAGTATTACTTTAAAGGGTCTGCGTTTGCTCACCCAACCTCACCAAACCTCTCAGCCCCAAGAGTGTCCACCCTTATGTCTCCTCCAGCTGTGGGTCTAGATATGGTCAATCCAGGTTGCATCACAGCCCCTGAACGCATTGTGTAAGAATTTCTCTCTTTTTCACTGTCTTTGTTTCATGGGTTTGTAAAAGTAATTTATTTTTATAATGGGGTTTAGCTGCTTTTCACTGCTGTGTTTATGCCGCTTTTCACCCACTTGACACACTAACAGAGAGATATCAATACATAGGTTTTAAGATTATTACTAGTCAGATATATTCTTGTGCGGTGAATAGGGCGTGTTGAGTCCAGTTCTCTGAGCAAGGAGTAGGTCTTGTCTATTACATATTGGGTTTATGGAACGGTATCTGAGCTAATTTGAAACCCTTGTTTTATGTATCACCCCACCTCACCTTTCCCGTTAAGCAGCCATAGTGTGTTTTCTGCATGTGTGACTCTGTTCTGTTTTGTAATTCAGTTCAAGTGTAACGGTTTTTACATTCCCTCTATAAGTGATACCTTATGAGAAGTGTCCTTTTCTGTGTGACTTATTTCACTTAGAATCGTCGTACCTAAATCCACTCATCATGCTGCTACTAGCCTTATGACATTGATTTCATGGCTGAGTGATATTCCATTGTACATAAGGACCACAACTTCTTTATCCATTTTTCTCTTTCCTGGGATATTGAAGGTGGAATGAAGTGGAGGTCCTTGTCAACAGAGCAGCCCTAAACTTTGGGGTGCTTGTGTCTTGCTGAATTTTCATTTTCCCAATTTATACCCCCATGAGTGGAAGTGCCCTATGCTCTCTAAGCTGTGTTTTTTAGATGTTTCAGGACACACCGTACACTTCTCCAGAGTGGCTGTTGGCAATTTACATCCCGCCCATCAGTGTAGCAAGGCTCCCATTTCTCCATGGCCTGTCCTGCATTTCTGGTTTTGAGACTTTTTTCAGCATGGCCCTTTTGACCGATGGGTAGCGAGTCTTCTTTGTAGCCCTGATTTGCCTTTCCAGGTTGCTTGGTTGGCCAAAAAGGGCGTATGCGTTTTTTCCTGAATATATTCAGGAAAAAACGCATACGCCCTTTTTGGCCAAGGGCATCATTGTCAACGTTTTGCCGCTTTTCATGTGCTTTAAAGGCGATTCGAATCTACCTCCTGAAATCTGTTTCCTGCATTTCTGCCTTGATTTCAAATCCTCTTCTTTGCCTTCCCTCAATATATTTGTGGACGAGAGTTATCATTTATAACTCTGCAGGTTTGTGAATTGCAGTGCCCTGAAGCTCCATTGTACAACTCGCTTTTTTGGGAGCTGGCCGCAAAAGCGCAGGATGGCTTCAGGCCCTGTTCTGGTTCCGGGGGGGAGGATGAGCCTGTGGTTAATTCTTCTTCCTGATGGGAAAATAGAGTGACCTGTGCCTGTCCCAACACCAAGAGCTAGTCTCTCACTGGTTCCCCGTATTCCCGTTCATCCTCAGGACAAATTGCAACCTGTACGGAACAGGAGGTTAAAGGTGCTGATGCTCCAAGTAGGGAGATTGTTAGTAAAGCGGCTGGAATGGCGACCCCGGGCACAAGGAGAAGAGAAATGAGGTGCGTTTTAGAAACCTTTCCCCATCACATGGTGTACCATCTTTTTTGTTTTCTCATGCATGTTTTCGATGTAGGAAGATGCCCTTGAACCTGGAGATTTGGGACCCATGCGATGGGTACCACGCAGTATTACTTTAAAGGGTCTGCGTTTGCTCACCCAACCTCACCAAACCTCTCAGCCCCAAGAGTGTCCACCCTTATGTCTCATCCAGCTGTGGGTCTAGAAATGGTCAATCCAGGTTGCATCACAGCCCCTGAACGCATTGTGTAAGAATTTCTCTCTCTTTCACTGTCTTTGTTTCATGGGTTTTTCAAAGTAATTTATTTTTATAATGGGGTTTAGCTGCTTTTCACTGCTGTGTTTATGCCGCTTTACACCCACTTGACACACTAACAGAGAGATATCAATACATAGGTTTTAAGATTATTACTAGTCAGATATATTCTTGTGCGGTGAATAGGGCGTGTTGAGTCCAGTTCTCTGAGCAAGGAGTAGGTCTTGTCTATTACATATTGGGTTTATGGAACGGTATCTGAGCTAATTTGAAACCCTTGTTTTATGTATCACCCCACCTCACCTTTCCCGTTAAGCAGCCATAGTGTGTTTTCTGCATGTGTGACTCTGTTCTGTTTTGTAATTCAGTTCAAGTGTAACGGTTTTGACATTCCCTCTATAAGTGATACCTTATGAGAAGTGTCCTTTTCTGTGTGACTTATTTCACTTAGAATCGTCGTACCTAAATCCACTCATCATGCTGCTACTAGCCTTATGACATTGATTTCCTGGCTGAGTGATATTCCATTGTACATAAGGACCACAACTTCTTTATCCATTTTTCTCTTTCCTGGGATATTGAAGGTGGAATGAAGTGGAAGTCCTTGTCAACAGAGCAGCCCTAAACTTTGGGGTGCTTGTGTCTTGCTGATTTTTCATTTTCCTAATTTATACCCCCATGAGTGGAAGTGCCCTATGCTCTCTAAGCTGTGTTTTTTAGATGTTTCAGGACACACCGTACACTTCTCCAGAGTGGCTGTTGGCAATTTACATCCCACCCATCAGTGTAGCAAGGCTCCCATTTCTCCATGGCCTGTCTTGCATTTCTGGTTTTGAGACTTTTTTCAGCATGGCCCTTTTGACCGATGGGTAGCGAGTCTTCTTTGTAGCCCTGATTTGCCTTTCCAGGTTGCTTGGTTGGCCAAAAAGGGCGTATGCGTTTTTTCCTGAATATATTCAGGAAAAAACGCATACGCCCTTTTTGGCCAAGAGCATCATTGTCAACGTTTTGCCGCTTTTCATGTGCTTTAAAGGCGATTCGAATCTACCTCCTGAAATCTGTTTCCTGCATTTCTGCCTTGATTTCAAATCCTCTTCTTTGCCTTCCCTCAATATATTTGTGGACGAGAGTTATCATTTATAACTCTGCAGGTTTGTGAATTGCAGTGCCCTGAAGCTCCATTGTACAACTCGCTTTTTTGGGAGCTGGCCGCAAAAGCGCAGGATGGCTTCAGGCCCTGTTCTGGTTCCGGGGGGGAGGATGAGCCTGTGGTTAATTCTTCTTCCTGATGGGAAAATAGAGTGACCTGTGCCTGTCCCAACACCAAGAGCTAGTCTCTCACTGGTTCCCCGTCTACCCGTTCATCCTCAGGACAAATTGCAACCTGTACGGAACAGGAGGTTAAAGGTGCTGATGCTCCAAGTAGGGAGATTGTAAGTAAAGCGGCTGGAATGGCGAACCCGGGCACAAGGAGAAGAGAAATGAGGTGCGTTTTAGAAACCTTTCCACATCACACGGTGTACCATCTTCTGGGTTTCTCATGCATGTTTTCGATGTAGGAAGATGCCCTTGAACCTGGAGATTTGGGACCCATGCGATGGGTACCACGCAGTATTACTTTAAAGGGTCTGCGTTTGCTCACCCAACCTCACCAAACCTCTCAGCCCCAAGAGTGTCCACCCTTATGTCTCATCCAGCTGTGGGTCTAGATATGGTCAATCCAGGTTGCATCACAGCCCCTGAACGCATTGTGTAAGAATTTCTCTCTCTTTCACTGTCTTTGTTTCATGGGTTTTTCAAAGTAATTTATTTTTATAATGGGGTTTAGCTGCTTTTCACTGCTGTGTTTATGCCGCTTTACACCCACTTGACACACTAACAGAGAGATATCAATACATAGGTTTTAAGATTATTACTAGTCAGATATATTCTTGTGCGGTGAATAGGGCGTGTTGAGTCCAGTTCTCTGAGCAAGGAGTAGGTCTTGTCTATTACATATTGGGTTTATGGAACGGTATCTGAGCTAATTTGAAACCCTTGTTTTATGTATCACCCCACCTCACCTTTCCCGTTAAGCAGCCATAGTGTGTTTTCTGCATGTGTGACTCTGTTCTGTTTTGTAATTCAGTTCAAGTGTAACGGTTTTGACATTCCCTCTATAAGTGATACCTTATGAGAAGTGTCCTTTTCTGTGTGACTTATTTCACTTAGAATCGTCGTACCTAAATCCACTCATCATGCTGCTACTAGCCTTATGACATTGATTTCATGGCTGAGTGATATTCCATTGTACATAAGGACCACAACTTCTTTATCCATTTTTCTCCCTCCTGGGATATTGAAGGTGGAATGAAGTGGAGGTCCTTGTCAACAGAGCAGCCCTAAACTTTGGGGTGCTTGTGTCTTGCTGATTTTTCATTTTCCCAATTTATACCCCCATGAGTGGAAGTGCCCTATGCTCTCTAAGCTGTGTTTTTTAGATGTTTCAGGACACACCGTACACTTCTCCAGAGTGGCTGTTGGCAATTTACATCCCGCCCATCAGTGTAGCAAGGCTCCCATTTCTCCATGGCCTGTCCTGCATTTCTGGTTTTGAGACTTTTTTCAGCATGGCCCTTTTGACCGATGGGTAGCGAGTCTTCTTTGTAGCCCTGATTTGCCTTTCCAGGTTGCTTGGTTGGCCAAAAAGGGCGTATGCGTTTTTTCCTGAATATATTCAGGAAAAAACGCATACGCCCTTTTTGGCCAAGAGCATCATTGTCAACGTTTTGCCGCTTTTCATGTGCTTTAAAGGCGATTCGAATCTACCTCCTGAAATCTGTTTCCTGCATTTCTGCCTTGATTTCAAATCCTCTTCTTTGCCTTCCCTCAATATATTTGTGGACGAGAGTTATCATTTATAACTCTGCAGGTTTGTGAATTGCAGTGCCCTGAAGCTCCATTGTACAACTCGCTTTTTTGGGAGCTGGCCGCAAAAGCGCAGGATGGCTTCAGGCCCTGTTCTGGTTCCGGGGGGGAGGATGAGCCTGTGGTTAATTCTTCTTCCTGATGGGAAAATAGAGTGACCTGTGCCTGTCCCAACACCAAGAGCTAGTCTCTCACTGGTTCCCCGTCTACCCGTTCATCCTCAGGACAAATTGCAACCTGTACGGAACAGGAGGTTAAAGGTGCTGATGCTCCAAGTAGGGAGATTGTAAGTAAAGCGGCTGGAATGGCGAACCCGGGCACAAGGAGAAGAGAAATGAGGTGCGTTTTAGAAACCTTTCCACATCACACGGTG
Source organism: Balaenoptera borealis (assembly GCF_965194805.1). Taxonomy (NCBI): domain Eukaryota; kingdom Metazoa; phylum Chordata; class Mammalia; order Artiodactyla; family Balaenopteridae; genus Balaenoptera; species Balaenoptera borealis. Next base: position 675,947 of record NW_028123901.1, on the reverse strand, counting down.
TACCATCTTCTGGGTTTCTCATGCATGTTTTCGATGTAGGAAGATGCCCTTGAACCTGGAGATTTGGGACCCATGCGATGGGTACCACGCAGTATTACTTTAAAGGGTCTGCGTTTGCTCACCCAACCTCACCAAACCTCTCAGCCCCAAGAGTGTCCACCCTTATGTCTCATCCAGCTGTGGGTCTAGATATGGTCAATCCAGGTTGCATCACAGCCCCTGAACGCATTGTGTAAGAATTTCTCTCTCTTTCACTGTCTTTGTTTCATGGGTTTGTAAAAGTAATTTATTTTTATAATGGGGTTTAGCTGCTTTTCACTGCTGTGTTTATGCCGCTTTACACCCACTTGACACACTAACAGAGAGATATCAATACATAGGTTTTAAGATTATTACTAGTCAGATATATTCTTGTGCGGTGAATAGGGCGTGTTGAGTCCAGTTCTCTGAGCAAGGAGTAGGTCTTGTCTATTACATATTGGGTTTATGGAACGGTATCTGAGCTAATTTGAAACCCTTGTTTTATGTATCACCCCACCTCACCTTTCCCGTTAAGCAGCCATAGTGTGTTTTCTGCATGTGTGACTCTGTTCTGTTTTGTAATTCAGTTCAAGTGTAACGGTTTTGACATTCCCTCTATAAGTGATACCTTATGAGAAGTGTCCTTTTCTGTGTGACTTATTTCACTTAGAATCGTCGTACCTAAATCCACTCATCATGCTGCTACTAGCCTTATGACATTGATTTCATGGCTGAGTGATATTCCATTGTACATAAGGACCACAACTTCTTTATCCATTTTTCTCCCTCCTGGGATATTGAAGGTGGAATGAAGTGGAGGTCCTTGTCAACAGAGCAGCCCTAAACTTTGGGGTGCTTGTGTCTTGCTGATTTTTCATTTTCCCAATTTATACCCCCATGAGTGGAAGTGCCCTATGCTCTCTAAGCTGTGTTTTTTAGATGTTTCAGGACACACCGTACACTTCTCCAGAGTGGCTGTTGGCAATTTACATCCCGCCCATCAGTGTAGCAAGGCTCCCATTTCTCCATGGCCTGTCCTGCATTTCTGGTTTTGAGACTTTTTTCAGCATGGCCCTTTTGACCGATGGGTAGCGAGTCTTCTTTGTAGCCCTGATTTGCCTTTCCAGGTTGCTTGGTTGGCCAAAAAGGGCGTATGCGTTTTTTCCTGAATATATTCAGGAAAAAACGCATACGCCCTTTTTGGCCAAGGGCATCATTGTCAACGTTTTGCCGCTTTTCATGTGCTTTAAAGGCGATTCGAATCTACCTCCTGGAATCTGTTTCCTGCATTTCTGCCTTGATTTCAAATCCTCTTCTTTGCCTTCCCTCAATATATTTGTGGACGAGAGTTATCATTTATAACTCTGCAGGTTTGTGAATTGCAGTGCCCTGAAGCTCCATTGTACAACTCGCTTTTTTGGGAGCTGGCCGCAAAAGCGCAGGATGGCTTCAGGCCCTGTTCTGGTTCCGGGGGGGAGGATGAGCCTGTGGTTAATTCTTCTTCCTGATGGGAAAATAGAGTGACCTGTGCCTGTCCCAACACCAAGAGCTAGTCTCTCACTGGTTCCCCGTCTACCCGTTCATCCTCAGGACAAATTGCAACCTGTACGGAACAGGAGGTTAAAGGTGCTGATGTTCCAAGTAGGGAGATTGTAAGTAAAGCGGCTGGAATGGCGAACCCGGGCACAAGGAGAAGAGAAATGAGGTGCGTTTTAGAAACCTTTCCACATCACACGGTGTACCATCTTCTGGGTTTCTCATGCATGTTTTCGATGTAGGAAGATGCCCTTGAACCTGGAGATTTGGGACCCATGCGATGGGTACCACGCAGTATTACTTTAAAGGGTCTGCGTTTGCTCACCCAACCTCACCAAACCTCTCAGCCCCAAGAGTGTCCACCCTTATGTCTCATCCAGCTGTGGGTCTAGATATGGTCAATCCAGGTTGCATCACAGCCCCTGAACGCATTGTGTAAGAATTTCTCTCTCTTTCACTGTCTTTGTTTCATGGGTTTTTCAAAGTAATTTATTTTTATAATGGGGTTTAGCTGCTTTTCACTGCTGTGTTTATGCCGCTTTACACCCACTTGACACACTAACAGAGAGATATCAATACATAGGTTTTAAGATTATTACTAGTCAGATATATTCTTGTGCGGTGAATAGGGCGTGTTGAGTCCAGTTCTCTGAGCAAGGAGTAGGTCTTGTCTATTACATATTGGGTTTATGGAACGGTATCTGAGCTAATTTGAAACCCTTGTTTTATGTATCACCCCACCTCACCTTTCCCGTTAAGCAGCCATAGTGTGTTTTCTGCATGTGTGACTCTGTTCTGTTTTGTAATTCAGTTCAAGTGTAACGGTTTTGACATTCCCTCTATAAGTGATACCTTATGAGAAGTGTCCTTTTCTGTGTGACTTATTTCACTTAGAATCGTCGTACCTAAATCCACTCATCATGCTGCTATTAGCCTTATGACATTGATTTCATGGCTGAGTGATATTCCATTGTACATAAGGACCACAACTTCTTTATCCATTTTTCTCCCTCCTGGGATATTGAAGGTGGAATGAAGTGGAGGTCCTTGTCAACAGAGCAGCCCTAAACTTTGGGGTGCTTGTGTCTTGCTGATTTTTCATTTTCCCAATTTATACCCCCATGAGTGGAAGTGCCCTATGCTCTCTAAGCTGTGTTTTTTAGATGTTTCAGGACACACCGTACACTTCTCCAGAGTGGCTGTTGGCAATTTACATCCCGCCCATCAGTGTAGCAAGGCTCCCATTTCTCCATGGCCTGTCCTGCATTTCTGGTTTTGAGACTTTTTTCAGCATGGCCCTTTTGACCGATGGGTAGCGAGTCTTCTTTGTAGCCCTGATTTGCCTTTCCAGGTTGCTTGGTTGGCCAAAAAGGGCGTATGCGTTTTTTCCTGAATATATTCAGGAAAAAACGCATACGCCCTTTTTGGCCAAGGGCATCATTGTCAACGTTTTGCCGCTTTTCATGTGCTTTAAAGGCGATTCGAATCTACCTCCTGAAATCTGTTTCCTGCATTTCTGCCTTGATTTCAAATCCTCTTCTTTGCCTTCCCTCAATATATTTGTGGACGAGAGTTATCATTTATAACTCTGCAGGTTTGTGAATTGCAGTGCCCTGAAGCTCCATTGTACAACTCGCTTTTTTGGGAGCTGGCCGCAAAAGCGCAGGATGGCTTCAGGCCCTGTTCTGGTTCCGGGGGGGAGGATGAGCCTGTGGTTAATTCTTCTTCCTGATGGGAAAATAGAGTGACCTGTGCCTGTCCCAACACCAAGAGCTAGTCTCTCACTGGTTCCCCGTCTACCCGTTCATCCTCAGGACAAATTGCAACCTGTACGGAACAGGAGGTTAAAGGTGCTGATGCTCCAAGTAGGGAGATTGTTAGTAAAGCGGCTGGAATGGCGACCCCGGGCACAAGGAGAAGAGAAATGAGGTGCGTTTTAGAAACCTTTCCCCATCACATGGTGTACCATCTTTTTTGTTTTCTCATGCATGTTTTCGATGTAGGAAGATGCCCTTGAACCTGGAGATTTGGGACCCATGCGATGGGTACCACGCAGTATTACTTTAAAGGGTCTGCGTTTGCTCACCCAACCTCACCAAACCTCTCAGCCCCAAGAGTGTCCACCCTTATGTCTCATCCAGCTGTGGGTCTAGAAATGGTCAATCCAGGTTGCCTCACAGCCCCTGAACGCATTGTGTAAGAATTTCTCTCTCTTTCACTGTCTTTGTTTCATGGGTTTTTCAAAGTAATTTATTTTTATAATGGGGTTTAGCTGCTTTTCACTGCTGTGTTTATGCCGCTTTACACCCACTTGACACACTAACAGAGAGATATCAATACATAGGTTTTAAGATTATTACTAGTGAGATATATTCTTGTGCGGTGAATAGGGCGTGTTGAGTCCAGTTCTCTGAGCAAGGAGTAGGTCTTGTCTATTACATATTGGGTTTATGGAACGGTATCTGAGCTAAGTTGAAACCCTTGTTTTATGTATCACCCCACCTCACCTTTCCCGTTAAGCAGCCATAGTGTGTTTTCTGCATGTGTGACTCTGTTCTGTTTTGTAATTCAGTTCAAGTGTAACGGTTTTGACATTCCCTCTATAAGTGATACCTTATGAGAAGTGTCCTTTTCTGTGTGACTTATTTCACTTAGAATCGTCGTACCTAAATCCACTCATCATGCTGCTATTAGCCTTATGACATTGATTTCATGGCTGAGTGATATTCCATTGTACATAAGGACCACAACTTCTTTATCCATTTTTCTCCCTCCTGGGATATTGAAGGTGGAATGAAGTGGAGGTCCTTGTCAACAGAGCAGCCCTAAACTTTGGGGTGCTTGTGTCTTGCTGATTTTTCATTTTCCCAATTTATACCCCCATGAGTGGAAGTGCCCTATGCTCTCTAAGCTGTGTTTTTTAGATGTTTCAGGACACACCGTACACTTCTCCAGAGTGGCTGTTGGCAATTTACATCCCGCCCATCAGTGTAGCAAGGCTCCCATTTCTCCATGGCCTGTCCTGCATTTCTGGTTTTGAGACTTTTTTCAGCATGGCCCTTTTGACCGATGGGTAGCGAGTCTTCTTTGTAGCCCTGATTTGCCTTTCCAGGTTGCTTGGTTGGCCAAAAAGGGCGTATGTGTTTTTTCCTGAATATATTCAGGAAAAAACGCATACGCCCTTTTTGGCCAAGGGCATCATTGTCAACATTTTGCCGCTTTTCATGTGCTTTAAAGGCGATTTGAATCTACCTCCTGAAATCTGTTTCCTGCATTTCTGCCTTGATTTCAAATCCTCTTCTTTGCCTTCCCTCAATATATTTGTGGACGAGAGTTATCATTTATAACTCTGCAGGTTTGTGAATTGCAGTGCCCTGAAGCTCCATTGTACAACTCGCTTTTTTGGGAGCTGGCCGCAAAAGCGCAGGATGGCTTCAGGCCCTGTTCTGGTTCCGGGGGGGAGGATGAGCCTGTGGTTAATTCTTCTTCCTAATGGGAAAATAGAGTGACCTGTGCCTGTCCCAACACCAAGAGCTAGTCTCTCACTGGTTCCCCGTATTCCCGTTCATCCTCAGGACAAATTGCAACCTGTACGGAACAGGAGGTTAAAGGTGCTGATGCTCCAAGTAGGGAGATTGTTAGTAAAGCGGCTGGAATGGCGACCCCGGGCACAAGGAGAAGAGAAATGAGGTGTGTTTTAGAAACCTTTCCCCATCACATGGTGTACCATCTTTTTTGTTTTCTCATGCATGTTTTCGATGTAGGAAGATGCCCTTGAACCTGGAGATTTGGGACCCATGCGATGGGTACCACGCAGTATTACTTTAAAGGGTCTGCGTTTGCTCACCCAACCTCACCAAACCTCTCAGCCCCAAGAGTGTCCACCCTTATGTCTCATCCAGCTGTGGGTCTAGAAATGGTCAATCCAGGTTGCCTCACAGCCCCTGAACGCATTGTGTAAGAATTTCTCTCTCTTTCACTGTCTTTGTTTCATGGGTTTTTCAAAGTAATTTATTTTTATAATGGGGTTTAGCTGCTTTTCACTGCTGTGTTTATGCCGCTTTACACCCACTTGACACACTAACAGAGAGATATCAATACATAGGTTTTAAGATTATTACTAGTGAGATATATTCTTGTGCGGTGAATAGGGCGTGTTGAGTCCAGTTCTCTGAGCAAGGAGTAGGTCTTGTCTATTACATATTGGGTTTATGGAACGGTATCTGAGCTAAGTTGAAACCCTTGTTTTATGTATCACCCCACCTCACCTTTCCCGTTAAGCAGCCATAGTGTGTTTTCTGCATGTGTGACTCTGTTCTGTTTTGTAATTCAGTTCAAGTGTAACGGTTTTGACATTCCCTCTATAAGTGATACCTTATGAGAAGTGTCCTTTTCTGTGTGACTTATTTCACTTAGAATCGTCGTACCTAAATCCACTCATCATGCTGCTATTAGCCTTATGACATTGATTTCATGGCTGAGTGATATTCCATTGTACATAAGGACCACAACTTCTTTATCCATTTTTCTCCCTCCTGGGATATTGAAGGTGGAATGAAGTGGAGGTCCTTGTCAAGAGAGCAGCCCTAAACTTTGGGGTGCTTGTGTCTTGCTGATTTTTCATTTTCCCAATTTATACCCCCATGAGTGGAAGTGCCCTATGCTCTCTAAGCTGTGTTTTTTAGATGTTTCAGGACACACCGTACACTTCTCCAGAGTGGCTGTTGGCAATTTACATCCCGCCCATCAGTGTAGCAAGGCTCCCATTTCTCCATGGCCTGTCCTGCATTTCTGGTTTTGAGACTTTTTTCAGCATGGCCCTTTTGACCGATGGGTAGCGAGTCTTCTTTGTAGCCCTGATTTGCCTTTCCAGGTTGCTTGGTTGGCCAAAAAGGGCGTATGCGTTTTTTCCTGAATATATTCAGGAAAAAACGCATACGCCCTTTTTGGCCAAGGGCATCATTGTCAACGTTTTGCCGCTTTTCATGTGCTTTAAAGGCGATTCGAATCTACCTCCTGAAATCTGTTTCCTGCATTTCTGCCTTGATTTCAAATCCTCTTCTTTGCCTTCCCTCAATATATTTGTGGACGAGAGTTATCATTTATAACTCTGCAGGTTTGTGAATTGCAGTGCCCTGAAGCTCCATTGTACAACTCGCTTTTTTGGGAGCTGGCCGCAAAAGCGCAGGATGGCTTCAGGCCCTGTTCTGGTTCCGGGGGGGAGGATGAGCCTGTGGTTAATTCTTCTTCCTGATGGGAAAATAGAGTGACCTGTGCCTGTCCCAACACCAAGAGCTAGTCTCTCACTGGTTCCCCGTCTACCCGTTCATCCTCAGGACAAATTGCAACCTGTACGGAACAGGAGGTTAAAGGTGCTGATGCTCCAAGTAGGGAGATTGTTAGTAAAGCGGCTGGAATGGCGAACCCGGGCACAAGGAGAAGAGAAATGAGGTGCGTTTTAGAAACCTTTCCACATCACACGGTGTACCATCTTCTGGGTTTCTCATGCATGTTTTCGATGTAGGAAGATGCCCTTGAACCTGGAGATTTGGGACCCATGCGATGGGTACCACGCAGTATTACTTTAAAGGGTCTGCGTTTGCTCACCCAACCTCACCAAACCTCTCAGCCCCAAGAGTGTCCACCCTTATGTCTCCTCCAGCTGTGGGTCTAGATATGGTCAATCCAGGTTGCATCACAGCCCCTGAACGCATTGTGTAAGAATTTCTCTCTCTTTCACTGTCTTTGTTTCATGGGTTTATAAAAGTAATTTATTTTTATAATGGGGTTTAGCTGCTTTTCACTGCTGTGTTTATGCCGCTTTTCACCCACTTGACACACTAACAGAGAGATATCAATACATAGGTTTTAAGATTATTACTAGTCAGATATATTCTTGTGCGGTGAATAGGGCGTGTTGAGTCCAGTTCTCTGAGCAAGGAGTAGGTCTTGTCTATTACATATTGGGTTTATGGAACGGTATCTGAGCTAATTTGAAACCCTTGTTTTATGTATCACCCCACCTCACCTTTCCCGTTAAGCAGCCATAGTGTGTTTTCTGCCTGTGTGACTCTGTTCTGTTTTGTAATTCAGTTCAAGTGTAACGGTTTTTACATTCCCTCTATAAGTGATACCTTATGAGAAGTGTCCTTTTCTGTGTGACTTATTTCACTTAGAATCGTCGTACCTAAATCCACTCATCATGCTGCTACTAGCCTTATGACATTGATTTCATGGCTGAGTGATATTCCATTGTACATAAGGACCACAACTTCTTTATCCATTTTTCTCTTTCCTGGGATATTGAAGGTGGAATGAAGTGGAGGTCCTTGTCAACAGAGCAGCCCTAAACTTTGGGGTGCTTGTGTCTTGCTGAATTTTCATTTTCCCAATTTATACCCCCATGAGTGGAAGTGCCCTATGCTCTCTAAGCTGTGTTTTTTAGATGTTTCAGGACACACCGTACACTTCTCCAGAGTGGCTGTTGGCAATTTACATCCCGCCCATCAGTGTAGCAAGGCTCCCATTTCTCCATGGCCTGTCCTGCATTTCTGGTTTTGAGACTTTTTTCAGCATGGCCCTTTTGACCGATGGGTAGCGAGTCTGGTTTGTAGCGCTGATTTGCCTTTTCAGGTTGCTTGGTTGGCCAAAAAGGGCGTATGCGTTTTTTCCTGAATATATTCAGGAAAAAACGCATACGCCCTTTTTGGCCAAGGGCATCATTGTCAACGTTTTGCCGCTTTTCATGTGCTTTAAAGGCGATTCGAATCTACCTCCTGAAATCTGTTTCCTACAATTCTGCCTTGATTTCAAATCCTCTTCTTTGCCTTCCCTCAATATATTTGTGGACGAGAGTTATCATTTATAACTCTGCAGGTTTGTGAATTGCAGTGCCCTGAAGCTCCATTTTACAACTCGCTTTTTTGGGAGCTGGCCGCAAAAGCGCAGGATGGCTTCAGGCCCTGTTCTGGTTCCGGGGGGGAGGATGAGCCTGTGGTTAATTCTTCTTCCTGATGGGAAAATAGAGTGACCTGTGCCTGTCCCAACACCAAGAGCTAGTCTCTCACTGGTTCCCCGTCTACCCGTTCATCCTCAGGACAAATTGCAACCTGTACGGAACAGGAGGTTAAAGGTGCTGATGCTCCAAGTAGGGAGATTGTTAGTAAAGCGGCTGGAATGGCGACCCCGGGCACAAGGAGAAGAGAAATGAGGTGCGTTTTAGAAACCTTTCCCCATCACACGGTGTACCATCTTTTTTGTTTTCTCATGCATGTTTTCGATGTAGGAAGATGCCCTTGAACCTGGAGATTTGGGACCCATGCGATGGGTACCACGCAGTATTCCTTTAAAGGGTCTGCGTTTGCTCACCCAACCTCACCAAACCTCTCAGCCCCAAGAGTGTCCACCCTTATGTCTCATCCAGCTGTGGGTCTAGATATGGTCAATCCAGGTTGCATCACAGCCCCTGAACGCATTGTGTAAGAATTTCTCTCTCTTTCACTGTCTTTGTTTCATGGGTTTTTCAAAGTAATTTATTTTTATAATGGGGTTTAGCTGCTTTTCACTGCTGTGTTTATGCCGCTTTACACCCACTTGACACACTAACAGAGAGATATCAATACATAGGTTTTAAGATTATTACTAGTCAGATATATTCTTGTGCGGTGAATAGGGCGTGTTGAGTCCAGTTCTCTGAGCAAGGAGTAGGTCTTGTCTATTACATATTGGGTTTATGGAACGGTATCTGAGCTAATTTGAAACCCTTGTTTTATGTATCACCCCACCTTACCTTTCCCGTTAAGCAGCCATAGTGTGTTTTCTGCATGTGTGACTCTGTTCTGTTTTGTAATTCAGTTCAAGTGTAACGGTTTTGACATTCCCTCTATAAGTGATACCTTATGAGAAGTGTCCTTTTCTGTGTGACTTATTTCACTTAGAATCGTCGTACCTAAATCCACTCATCATGCTGCTATTAGCCTTATGACATTGATTTCATGGCTGAGTGATATTCCATTGTACATAAGGACCACAACTTCTTTATCCATTTTTCTCTTTCCTGGGATATTGAAGGTGGAATGAAGTGGAGGTCCTTGTCAACAGAGCAGCCCTAAACTTTGGGGTGCTTGTGTCTTGCTCATTTTTCATTTTCCCAATTTATACCCCCATGAGTGGAAGTGCCCTATGCTCTCTAAGCTGTGTTTTTTAGATGTTTCAGGACACACCGTACACTTCTCCAGAGTGGCTGTTGGCAATTTACATCCCGCCCATCAGTGTAGCAAGGCTCCCATTTCTCCATGGCCTGTCCTGCATTTCTGGTTTTGAGACTTTTTTCAGCATGGCACTTTTGACCGATGGGTAGCGAGTCTTCTTTGTAGCCCTGATTTGCCTTTCCAGGTTGCTTGGTTGGCCAAAAAGGGCGTATGTGTTTTTTCCTGAATATATTCAGGAAAAAACGCATACGCCCTTTTTGGCCAAGGGCATCATTGTCAACGTTTTGCCGCTTTTCATGTGCTTTAAAGGCGATTCGAATCTACCTCCTGAAATCTGTTTCCTGCATTTCTGCCTTGATTTCAAATCCTCTTCTTTGCCTTCCCTCAATATATTTGTGGACGAGAGTTATCATTTATAACTCTGCAGGTTTGTGAATTGCAGTGCCCTGAAGCTCCATTGTACAACTCGCTTTTTTGGGAGCTGGCCGCAAAAGCGCAGGATGGCTTCAGGCCCTGTTCTGGTTCCGGGGGGGAGGATGAGCCTGTGGTTAATTCTTCTTCCTGATGGGAAAATAGAGTGACCTGTGCCTGTCCCAACACCAAGAGCTAGTCTCTCACTGGTTCCCCGTATTCCCGTTCATCCTCAGGACAAATTGCAACCTGTACGGAACAGGAGGTTAAAGGTGCTGATGCTCCAAGTAGGGAGATTGTTAGTAAAGCGGCTGGAATGGCGACCCCGGGCACAAGGAGAAGAGAAATGAGGTGCGTTTTAGAAACCTTTCCCCATCACATGGTGTACCATCTTTTTTGTTTTCTCATGCATGTTTTCGATGTAGGAAGATGCCCTTGAACCTGGAGATTTGGGACCCATGCGATGGGTACCACGCAGTATTACTTTAAAGGGTCTGCGTTTGCTCACCCAACCTCACCAAACCTCTCAGCCCCAAGAGTGTCCACCCTTATGTCTCATCCAGCTGTGGGTCTAGAAATGGTCAATCCAGGTTGCATCACAGCCCCTGAACGCATTGTGTAAGAATTTCTCTCTCTTTCACTGTCTTTGTTTCATGGGTTTTTCAAAGTAATTTATTTTTATAATGGGGTTTAGCTGCTTTTCACTGCTGTGTTTATGCCGCTTTACACCCACTTGACACACTAACAGAGAGATATCAATACATAGGTTTTAAGATTATTACTAGTGAGATATATTCTTGTGCGGTGAATAGGGCGTGTTGAGTCCAGTTCTCTGAGCAAGGAGTAGGTCTTGTCTATTACATATTGGGTTTATGGAACGGTATCTGAGCTAAGTTGAAACCCTTGTTTTATGTATCACCCCACCTCACCTTTCCCGTTAAGCAGCCATAGTGTGTTTTCTGCATGTGTGACTCTGTTCTGTTTTGTAATTCAGTTCAAGTGTAACGGTTTTTACATTCCCTCTATAAGTGATACCTTATGAGAAGTGTCCTTTTCTGTGTGACTTATTTCACTTAGAATCGTCGTACCTAAATCCACTCATCATGCTGCTATTAGCCTTATGACATTGATTTCATGGCTGAGTGATATTCCATTGTACATAAGGACCACAACTTCTTTATCCATTTTTCTCCCTCCTGGGATATTGAAGGTGGAATGAAGTGGAGGTCCTTGTCAACAGAGCAGCCCTAAACTTTGGGGTGCTTGTGTCTTGCTGATTTTTCATTTTCCCAATTTATACCCCCATGAGTGGAAGTGCCCTATGCTCTCTAAGCTGTGTTTTTTAGATGTTTCAGGACACACCGTACACTTCTCCAGAGTGGCTGTTGGCAATTTACATCCCGCCCATCAGTGTAGCAAGGCTCCCATTTCTCCATGGCCTGTCCTGCATTTCTGGTTTTGAGACTTTTTTCAGCATGGCCCTTTTGACTGGTGGGTAGCGAGTCTTCTTTGTAGCCCTGATTTGCCTTTCCAGGTTGCTTGGTTGGCCAAAAAGGGCGTATGCGTTTTTTCCTGAATATATTCAGGAAAAAACGCATACGCCCTTTTTGGCCAAGGGCATCATTGTCAACGTTTTGCCGCTTTTCATGTGCTTTAAAGGCGATTCGAATCTACCTCCTGAAATCTGTTTCCTGCATTTCTGCCTTGATTTCAAATCCTCTTCTTTGCCTTCCCTCAATATATTTGTGGACGAGAGTTATCATTTATAACTCTGCAGGTTTGTGAATTGCAGTGCCCTGAAGCTCCATTGTACAACTCGCTTTTTTGGGAGCTGGCCGCAAAAGCGCAGGATGGCTTCAGGCCCTGTTCTGGTTCCGGGGGGGAGGATGAGCCTGTGGTTAATTCTTCTTCCTGATGGGAAAATAGAGTGACCTGTGCCTGTCCCAACACCAAGAGCTAGTCTCTCACTGGTTCCCCGTATTCCCGTTCATCCTCAGGACAAATTGCAACCTGTACGGAACAGGAGGTTAAAGGTGCTGATGCTCCAAGTAGGGAGATTGTTAGTAAAGCGGCTGGAATGGCGAACCCGGGCACAAGGAGAAGAGAAATGAGGTGCGTTTTAGAAACCTTTCCCCATCACATGGTGTACCATCTTTTTTGTTTTCTCATGCATGTTTTCGATGTAGGAAGATGCCCTTGAACCTGGAGATTTGGGACCCATGCGATGGGTACCACGCAGTATTACTTTAAAGGGTCTGCGTTTGCTCACCCAACCTCACCAAACCTCTCAGCCCCAAGAGTGTCCACCCTTATGTCTCATCCAGCTGTGGGTCTAGAAATGGTCAATCCAGGTTGCATCACAGCCCCTGAACGCATTGTGTAAGAATTTCTCTCTCTTTCACTGTCTTTGTTTCATGGGTTTTTCAAAGTAATTTATTTTTATAATGGGGTTTAGCTGCTTTTCACTGCTGTGTTTATGCCACTTTACACCCACTTGACACACTAACAGAGAGATATCAATACATAGGTTTTAAGATTATTACTAGTCAGATATATTCTTGTGCGGTGAATAGGGCGTGTTGAGTCCAGTTCTCTGAGCAAGGAGTAGGTCTTGTCTATTACATATTGGGTTTATGGAAAGGTATCTGAGCTAATTTGAAACCCTTGTTTTATGTATCACCCCACCTCACCTTTCCCGTTAAGCAGCCATAGTGTGTTTTCTGCATGTGTGACTCTGTTCTGTTTTGTAATTCAGTTCAAGTGTAACGGTTTTGACATTCCCTCTATAAGTGATACCTTATGAGAAGTGTCCTTTTCTGTGTGACTTATTTCACTTAGAATCGTCGTACCTAAATCCACTCATCATGCTGCTATTAGCCTTATGACATTGATTTCATGGCTGAGTGATATTCCATTGTACATAAGGACCACAACTTCTTTATCCATTTTTCTCCCTCCTGGGATATTGAAGGTGGAATGAAGTGGAGGTCCTTGTCAACAGAGCAGCCCTAAACTTTGGGGTGCTTGTGTCTTGCTGAATTTTCATTTTCCCAATTTATACCCCCATGAGTGGAAGTGCCCTATGCTCTCTAAGCTGTGTTTTTTAGATGTTTCAGGACACACCGTACACTTCTCCAGAGTGGCTGTTGGCAATTTACATCCCGCCCATCAGTGTAGCAAGGCTCCCATTTCTCCATGGCCTGTCCTGCATTTCTGGTTTTGAGACTTTTTTCAGCATGGCCCTTTTGACCGATGGGTAGCGAGTCTTCTTTGTAGCCCTGATTTGCCTTTCCAGGTTGCTTGGTTGGCCAAAAAGGGCGTATGCGTTTTTTCCTGAATATATTCAGGAAAAAACGCATACGCCCTTTTTGGCCAAGGGCATCATTGTCAACGTTTTGCCGCTTTTCATGTGCTTTAAAGGCGATTCGAATCTACCTCCTGAAATCTGTTTCCTGCATTTCTGCCTTGATTTCAAATCCTCTTCTTTGCCTTCCCTCAATATATTTGTGGACGAGAGTTATCATTTATAACTCTGCAGGTTTGTGAATTGCAGTGCCCTGAAGCTCCATTGTACAACTCGCTTTTTTGGGAGCTGGCCGCAAAAGCGCAGGATGGCTTCAGGCCCTGTTCTGGTTCCGGGGGGGAGGATGAGCCTGTGGTTAATTCTTCTTCCTGATGGGAAAATAGAGTGACCTGTGCCTGTCCCAACACCAAGAGCTAGTCTCTCACTGGTTCCCCGTCTACCCGTTCATCCTCAGGACAAATTGCAACCTGTACGGAACAGGAGGTTAAAGGTGCTGATGCTCCAAGTAGGGAGATTGTTAGTAAAGCGGCTGGAATGGCGACCCCGGGCACAAGGAGAAGAGAAATGAGGTGCGTTTTAGAAACCTTTCCCCATCACATGGTGTACCATCTTTTTGTTTTCTCATGCATGTTTTCGATGTAGGATGATGCCCTTGAACCTGGAGATTTGGGACCCATGCGATGGGTACCACGCAGTATTACTTTAAAGGGTCTGCGTTTGCTCACCCAACCTCACCAAACCTCTCAGCCCCAAGAGTGTCCACCCTTATGTCTCATCCAGCTGTGGGTCTAGATATGGTCAATCCAGGTTGCATCACAGCCCCTGAACGCATTGTGTAAGAATTTCTCTCTCTTTCACTGTCTTTGTTTCATGGGTTTTTCAAAGTAATTTATTTTTATAATGGGGTTTAGCTGCTTTTCACTGCTGTGTTTATGCCGCTTTACACCCACTTGACACACTAACAGAGAGATATCAATACATAGGTTTTAAGATTATTACTAATCAGATATATTCTTGTGCGGTGAATAGGGCGTGTTGAGTCCAGTTCTCTGAGCAAGGAGTAGGTCTTGTCTATTACATATTGGGTTTATGGAACGGTATCTGAGCTAATTTGAAACCCTTGTTTTATGTATCACCCCACCTTACCTTTCCCGTTAAGCAGCCATAGTGTGTTTTCTGCATGTGTGACTCTGTTCTGTTTTGTAATTCAGTTCAAGTGTAACGGTTTTGACATTCCCTCTATAAGTGATACCTTATGAGAAGTGTCCTTTTCTGTGTGACTTATTTCACTTAGAATCGTCGTACCTAAATCCACTCATCATGCTGCTATTAGCCTTATGACATTGATTTCATGGCTGAGTGATATTCCATTGTACATAAGGACCACAACTTCTTTATCCATTTTTCTCCCTCCTGGGATATTGAAGGTGGAATGAAGTGGAGGTCCTTGTCAACAGAGCAGCCCTAAACTTTGGGGTGCTTGTGTCTTGCTGATTTTTCATTTTCCCAATTTATACCCCCATGAGTGGAAGTGCCCTATGCTCTCTAAGCTGTGTTTTTTAGATGTTTCAGGACACACCGTACACTTCTCCAGAGTGGCTGTTGGCAATTTACATCCCACCCATCAGTGTAGCAAGGCTCCCATTTCTCCATGGCCTGTCCTGCATTTCTGGTTTTGAGACTTTTTTCAGCATGGCCCTTTTGACCGATGGGTAGCGAGTCTTCTTTGTAGCCCTGATTTGCCTTTCCAGGGTGCTTGGTTGGCCAAAAAGGGCGTATGCGTTTTTTCCTGAATATATTCCGGAAAAAACGCATACGCCCTTTTTGGCCAAGGGCATCATTGTCAACGTTTTGCCGCTTTTCATGTGCTTTAAAGGCGATTCGAATCTACCTCCTGAAATCTGTTTCCTGCATTTCTGCCTTGATTTCAAATCCTCTTCTTTGCCTTCCCTCAATATATTTGTGGACGAGAGTTATCATTTATAACTCTGCAGGTTTGTGAATTGCAGTGCCCTGAAGCTCCATTTTACAACTCGCTTTTTTGGGAGCTGGCCTCAAAAGCGCAGGATGGCTTCAGGCCCTGTTCTGGTTCCGGGGGGGAGGATGAGCCTGTGGTTAATTCTTCTTCCTGATGGGAAAATAGAGTGACCTGTGCCTGTCCCAACAACAAGAGCTAGTCTCTCACTGGTTCCCCGTATTCCCGTTCATCCTCAGGACAAATTGCAACCTGTACGGAACAGAAGGTTAAAGGTGCTGATGCTCCAAGTAGGGAGATTGTTAGTAAAGCGGCTGGAATGGCGACCCCGGGCACAAGGAGAAGAGAAATGAGGTGCGTTTTAGAAACCTTTCCCCATCACATGGTGTACCATCTTTTTTGTTTTCTCATGCATGTTTTCGATGTAGGAAGATGCCCTTGAACCTGGAGATTTGGGACCCATGCGATGGGTACCACGCAGTATTACTTTAAAGGGTCTGCGTTTGCTCACCCAACCTCACCAAACCTCTCAGCCCCAAGAGTGTCCACCCTTATGTCTCATCCAGCTGTGGGTCTAGAAATGGTCAATCCAGGTTGCATCACAGCCCCTGAACGCATTGTGTAAGAATTTCTCTCTCTTTCACTGTCTTTGTTTCATGGGTTTTTCAAAGTAATTTATTTTTATAATGGGGTTTAGCTGCTTTTCACTGCTGTGTTTATGCCGCTTTACACCCACTTGACACACTAACAGAGAGATATCAATACATAGGTTTTACGATTATTATTAGTCAGATATATTCTTGTGCGGTCAATAGGGCGTGTTGAGTCCAGTTCTCTGAGCAAGGAGTAGGTCTTGTCTATTACATATTGGGTTTATGGAACGGTATCTGAGCTAATTTGAAACGCTTGTTTTATGTATCACCCCACCTCACCTTTCCCGTTAAGCAGCCATAGTGTGTTTTCTGCATGTGTGACTCTGTTCTGTTGTGTAATTCAGTTCAAGTGTAACGGTTTTTACAGTCCCTCTATAAGTGATACCTTATGAGAAGTGTCCTTTTCTGTGTGACTTATTTCACTTAGAATCGTCGTACCTAAATCCACTCATCATGCTGCTATTAGCCTTATGACATTGATTTCATGGCTGAGTGATATTCCATTGTACATAAGGACCACAACTTCTTTATCCATTTTTCTCCCTCCTGGGATATTGAAGGTGGAATGAAGTGGAGGTCCTTGTCAACAGAGCAGCCCTAAACTTTGGGGTGCTTGTGTCTTGCTGATTTTTCATTTTCCCAATTTATACCCCCATGAGTGGAAGTGCCCTATGCTCTCTAAGCTGTGTTTTTTAGATGTTTCAGGACACACCGTACACTTCTCCAGAGTGGCTGTTGGCAATTTACATCCCGCCCATCAGTGTAGCAAGGCTCCCATTTCTCCATGGCCTGTCCTGCATTTCTGGTTTTGAGACTTTTTTCAGCATGGCCCTTTTGACCGATGGGTAGCGAGTCTTCTTTGTAGCCCTGATTTGCCTTTCCAGGTTGCTTGGTTGGCCAAAAAGGGCGTATGCGTTTTTTCCTGAATATATTCAGGAAAAAACGCATACGCCCTTTTTGGCCAAGGGCATCATTGTCAACGTTTTGCCGCTTTTCATGTGCTTTAAAGGCGATTCGAATCTACCTCCTGAAATCTGTTTCCTGCATTTCTGCCTTGATTTCAAATCCTCTTCTTTGCCTTCCCTCAATATATTTGTGGACGAGAGTTATCATTTATAACTCTGCAGGTTTGTGAATTGCAGTGCCCTGAAGCTCCATTGTACAACTCGCTTTTTTGGGAGCTGGCCGCAAAAGCGCAGGATGGCTTCAGGCCCTGTTCTGGTTCCGGGGGGGAGGATGAGCCTGTGGTTAATTCTTCTTCCTGATGGGAAAATAGAGTGACCTGTGCCTGTCCCAACACCAAGAGCTAGTCTCTCACTGGTTCCCCGTCTACCCGTTCATCCTCAGGACAAATTGCAACCTGTACGGAACAGGAGGTTAAAGGTGCTGATGCTCCAAGTAGGGAGATTGTTAGTAAAGCGGCTGGAATGGCGAACCCGGGCACAAGGAGAAGAGAAATGAGGTGCGTTTTAGAAACCTTTCCCCATCACATGGTGTACCATCTTTTTGTTTTCTCATGCATGTTTTCGATGTAGGAAGATGCCCTTGAACCTGGAGATTTGGGACCCATGCGATGGGTACCACGCAGTATTACTTTAAAGGGTCTGCGTTTGCTCACCCAACCTCACCAAACCTCTCAGCCCCAAGAGTGTCCACCCTTATGTCTCATCCAGCTGTGGGTCTAGATATGGTCAATCCAGGTTGCATCACAGCCCCTGAACGCATTGTGTAAGAATTTCTCTCTCTTTCACTGTCTTTGTTTCATGGGTTTTTCAAAGTAATTTATTTTTATAATGGGGTTTAGCTGCTTTTCACTGCTGTGTTTATGCCGCTTTACACCCACTTGACACACTAACAGAGAGATATCAATACATAGGTTTTAAGATTATTACTAGTCAGATATATTCTTGTGCGGTGAATAGGGCGTGTTGAGTCCAGTTCTCTGAGCAAGGAGTAGGTCTTGTCTATTACATATTGGGTTTATGGAACGGTATCTGAGCTAATTTGAAACCCTTGTTTTATGTATCACCCCACCTTACCTTTCCCGTTAAGCAGCCATAGTGTGTTTTCTGCATGTGTGACTCTGTTCTGTTTTGTAATTCAGTTCAAGTGTAACGGTTTTTACATTCCCTCTATAAGTGATACCTTATGAGAAGTGTCCTTTTCTGTGTGACTTATTTCACTTAGAATCGTCGTACCTAAATCCACTCATCATGCTGCTATTAGCCTTATGACATTGATTTCATGGCTGAGTGATATTCCATTGTACATAAGGACCACAACTTCTTTATCCATTTTTCTCCCTCCTGAGATATTGAAGGTGTAATGAAGTGGAGGTCCTTGTCAACAGAGCAGCCCTAAACTTTGGGGTGCTTGTGTCTTGCTGATTTTTCATTTTCCCAATTTATACCCCCATGAGTGGAAGTGCCCTATGCTCTCTAAGCTGTGTTTTTTAGATGTTTCAGGACACACCGTACACTTCTCCAGAGTGGCTGTTGGCAATTTACATCCCACCCATCAGTGTAGCAAGGCTCCCATTTCTCCATGGCCTGTCCTGCATTTCTGGTTTTGAGACTTTTTTCAGCATGGCCCTTTTGACCGATGGGTAGCGAGTCTTCTTTGTAGCCCTGATTTGCCTTTCCAGGTTGCTTGGTTGGCCAAAAAGGGCGTATGCGTTTTTTCCTGAATATATTCAGGAAAAAACGCATACGCCCTTTTTGGCCAAGAGCATCATTGTCAACGTTTTGCCGCTTTTCATGTGCTTTAAAGGCGATTCGAATCTACCTCCTGAAATCTGTTTCCTGCATTTCTGCCTTGATTTCAAATCCTCTTCTTTGCCTTCCCTCAATATATTTGTGGACGAGAGTTATCATTTATAACTCTGCAGGTTTGTGAATTGCAGTGCCCTGAAGCTCCATTGTACAACTCGCTTTTTTGGGAGCTGGCCGCAAAAGCGCAGGATGGCTTCAGGCCCTGTTCTGGTTCCGGGGGGGAGGATGAGCCTGTGGTTAATTCTTCTTCCTGATGGGAAAATAGAGTGACCTGTGCCTGTCCCAACAACAAGAGCTAGTCTCTCACTGGTTCCCCGTATTCCCGTTCATCCTCAGGACAAATTGCAACCTGTACGGAACAGGAGGTTAAAGGTGCTGATGCTCCAAGTAGGGAGATTGTTAGTAAAGCGGCTGGAATGGCGAACCCGGGCACAAGGAGAAGAGAAATGAGGTGCGTTTTAGAAACCTTTCCCCATCACATGGTGTACCATCTTTTTTGTTTTCTCATGCATGTTTTCGATGTAGGAAGATGCCCTTGAACCTGGAGATTTGGGACCCATGCGATGGGTACCACGCAGTATTACTTTAAAGGGTCTGCGTTTGCTCACCCAACCTCACCAAACCTCTCAGCCCCAAGAGTGTCCACCCTTATGTCTCATCCAGCTGTGGGTCTAGAAATGGTCAATCCAGGTTGCATCACAGCCCCTGAACGCATTGTGTAAGAATTTCTCTCTCTTTCACTGTCTTTGTTTCATGGGTTTTTCAAAGTAATTTATTTTTATAATGGGGTTTAGCTGCTTTTCACTGCTGTGTTTATGCCGCTTTACACCCACTTGACACACTAACAGAGAGATATCAATACATAGGTTTTAAGATTATTACTAGTCAGATATATTCTTGTGCGGTGAATAGGGCGTGTTGAGTCCAGTTCTCTGAGCAAGGAGTAGGTCTTGTCTATTACATATTGGGTTTATGGAACGGTATCTGAGCTAAGTTGAAACCCTTGTTTTATGTATCACCCCACCTCACCTTTCCCGTTAAGCAGCCATAGTGTGTTTTCTGCATGTGTGACTCTGTTCTGTTTTGTAATTCAGTTCAAGTGTAACGGTTTTTACAGTCCCTCTATAAGTGATACCTTATGAGAAGTGTCCTTTTCTGTGTGACTTATTTCACTTAGAATCGTCGTACCTAAATCCACTCATCATGCTGCTATTAGCCTTATGACATTGATTTCATGGCTGAGTGATATTCCATTGTACATAAGGACCACAACTTCTTTATCCATTTTTCTCCCTCCTGGGATATTGAAGGTGGAATGAAGTGGAGGTACTTGTCAACAGAGCAGCCCTAAACTTTGGGGTGCTTGTGTCTTGCTGATTTTTCATTTTCCCAATTTATACCCCCATGAGTGGAAGTGCCCTATGCTCTCTAAGCTGTGTTTTTTAGATGTTTCAGGACACACCGTACACTTCTCCAGAGTGGCTGTTGGCAATTTACATCTCGCCCATCAGTGTAGCAAGGCTCCCATTTCTCCATGGCCTGTCCTGCATTTCTGATTTTGAGACTTTTTTCAGCATGGCCCTTTTGACCGATGGGTAGCGATTCTTCTTTGTAGCCCTGATTTGCCTTTCCAGGTTGCTTGGTTGGCCAAAAAGGGCGTATGCGTTTTTTCCTGAATATATTCAGGAAAAAACGCATACGCCCTTTTTGGCCAAGGGCATCATTGTCAACGTTTTGCCGCTTTTCATGTGCTTTAAAGGTGATTCGAATCTACCTCCTGAAATCTGTTTCCTGCATTTCTGCCTTGATTTCAAATCCTCTTCTTTGCCTTCCCTCAATATATTTGTGGACGAGAGTTATCATTTATAACTCTGCAGGTTTGTGAATTGCAGTGCCCTGAAGCTCCATTTTACAACTCGCTTTTTTGGGAGCTGGCCGCAAAAGCGCAGGATGGCTTCAGGCCCTGTTCTGGTTCCGGGGGGGAGGATGAGCCTGTGGTTAATTCTTCTTCCTGATGGGAAAATAGAGTGACCTGTGCCTGTCCCAACAACAAGAGCTAGTCTCTCACTGGTTCCCCGTATTCCCGTTCATCCTCAGGACAAATTGCAACCTGTACGGAACAGGAGGTTAAAGGTGCTGATGCTCCAAGTAGGGAGATTGTTAGTAAAGCGGCTGGAATGGCGACCCCGGGCACAAGGAGAAGAGAAATGAGGTGCGTTTTAGAAACCTTTCCCCATCACATGGTGTACCATCTTTTTTGTTTTCTCATGCATGTTTTCGATGTAGGAAGATGCCCTTGAACCTGGAGATTTGGGACCCATGCGATGGGTACCACGCAGTATTACTTTAAAGGGTCTGCGTTTGCTCACCCAACCTCACCAAACCTCTCAGCCCCAAGAGTGTCCACCCTTATGTCTCATCCAGCTGTGGGTCTAGAAATGGTCAATCCAGGTTGCATCACAGCCCCTGAACGCATTGTGTAAGAATTTCTCTCTCTTTCACTGTCTTTGTTTCATGGGTTTTTCAAAGTAATTTATTTTTATAATGGGGTTTAGCTGCTTTTCACTGCTGTGTTTATGCCGCTTTACACCCACTTGACACACTAACAGAGAGATATCAATACATAGGTTTTAAGATTATTACTAGTCAGATATATTCTTGTGCGGTGAATAGGGCGTGTTGAGTCCAGTTCTCTGAGCAAGGAGTAGGTCTTGTCTATTACATATTGGGTTTATGGAACGGTATCTGAGCTAATTTGAAACCCTTGTTTTATGTATCACCCCACCTCACCTTTCCCGTTAAGCAGCCATAGTGTGTTTTCTGCATGTGTGACTCTGTTCTGTTTTGTAATTCAGTTCAAGTGTAACGGTTTTTACAGTCCCTCTATAAGTGATACCTTATGAGAAGTGTCCTTTTCTGTGTGACTTATTTCACTTAGAATCGTCGTACCTAAATCCACTCATCATGCTGCTATTAGCCTTATGACATTGATTTCATGGCTGAGTGATATTCCATTGTACATAAGGACCACAAGTTCTTTATCCATTTTTCTCCCTCCTGGGATATTGAAGGTGGAATGAAGTGGAGGTCCTTGTCAACAGAGCAGCCCTAAACTTTGGGGTGCTTGTGTCTTGCTGATTTTTCATTTTCCCAATTTATACCCCCATGAGTGGACGTGCCCTATGCTCTCTAAGCTGTGTTTTTTAGATGTTTCAGGACACACCGTACACTTCTCCAGAGTGGCTGTTGGCAATTTACATCCCGCCCATCAGTGTAGCAAGGCTCCCATTTCTCCATGGCCTGTCCTGCATTTCTGGTTTTGAGACTTTTTTCAGCATGGCCCTTTTGACCGATGGGTAGCGAGTCTTCTTTGTAGCCCTGATTTGCCTTTCCAGGTTGCTTGGTTGGCCAAAAAGGGCGTATGCGTTTTTTCCTGAATATATTCAGGAAAAAACGCATACGCCCTTTTTGGCCAAGGGCATCATTGTCAACGTTTTGCCGCTTTTCATGTGCTTTAAAGGCGATTCGAATCTACCTCCTGAAATCTGTTTCCTGCATTTCTGCCTTGATTTCAAATCCTCTTCTTTGCCTTCCCTCAATATATTTGTGGACGAGAGTTATCATTTATAACTCTGCACGTTTGTGAATTGCAGTGCCCTGAAGCTCCATTTTACAACTCGCTTTTTTGGGAGCTGGCCGCAAAAGCGCAGGATGGCTTCAGGCCCTGTTCTGGTTCCGGGGGGAGGATGAGCCTGTGGTTAATTCTTCTTCCTGATGGGAAAATAGAGTGACCTGTGCCTGTCCCAACACCAAGAGCTAGTCTCTCACTGGTTCCCCGTATTCCCGTTCATCCTCAGGACAAATTGCAACCTGTACGGAACAGGAGGTTAAAGGTGCTGATGCTCCAAGTAGGGAGATTGTTAGTAAAGCGGCTGGAATGGTGACCCCGGGCACAAGGAGAAGAGAAATGAGGTGCGTTTTAGAAACCTTTCCCCATCACATGGTGTACCATCTTTTTTGTTTTCTCATGCATGTTTTCGATGTAGGAAGATGCCCTTGAACCTGGAGATTTGGGACCCATGCGATGGGTACCACGCAGTATTACTTTAAAGGGTCTGCGTTTGCTCACCCAACCTCACCAAACCTCTCAGCCCCAAGAGTGTCCACCCTTATGTCTCATCCAGCTGTCGGTCTAGAAATGGTCAATCCAGGTTGCATCACAGCCCCTGAACGCATTGTGTAAGAATTTCTCTCTCTTTCACTGTCTTTGTTTCATGGGTTTTTCAAAGTAATTTATTTTTATAATGGGGTTTAGCTGCTTTTCACTGCTGTGTTTATGCCGCTTTACACCCACTTGACACACTAACAGAGAGATATCAATACATAGGTTTTAAGATTATTACTAGTCAGATATATTCTTGTGCGGTGAATAGGGCGTGTTGAGTCCAGTTCTCTGAGCAAGGAGTAGGTCTTGTCTATTACATATTGGGTTTATGGAACGGTATCTGAGCTAAGTTGAAACCCTTGTTTTATGTATCACCCCACCTCACCTTTCCCGTTAAGCAGCCATAGTGTGTTTTCTGCATGTGTGACTCTGTTCTGTTTTGTAATTCAGTTCAAGTGTAACGGTTTTTACAGTCCCTCAATAAGTGATACCATATGAGAAGTGTCCTTTTCTGTGTGACTTATTTCTCTTAGAGTCGTCGTACCTAAATCCACTCATCATGCTGCTATTAGCCTTATGACATTGATTTCATGGCTGAGTGATATTCCATTGTACATAAGGACCACAACTTCTTTATCCATTTTTCTCCCTCCTGGGATATTGAAGGTGGAATGAAGTGGAGGTCCTTGTCAACAGAGCAGCCCTAAACTTTGGGGTGCTTGTGTCTTGCTGATTTTTCATTTTCCCAATTTATACCCCCATGAGTGGAAGTGCCCTATGCTCTCTAAGCTGTGTTTTTTAGATGTTTCAGGACACACCGTACACTTCTCCAGAGTGGCTGTTGGCAATTTACATCCCGCCCATCAGTGTAGCAAGGCTCCCATTTCTCCATGGCCTGTCCTGCATTTTGGTTTTGACACTTTTTTCAGCATGGCCCTTTTGACCGATGGGTAGCGAGTCTTCTTTGTAGCCCTGATATGCCTTTCCAGGTTGCTTGGTTGGCCAAAAAGGGCGTATGCGTTTTTTCCTGAATATATTCAGGAAAAAACTCATACGCCCTTTTTGGCCAAGGGCATCATTGTCAACGTTTTGCCGCTTTTCATGTGCTTTAAAGGTGATTCGAATCTACCTCCTGAAATCTGTTTCCTGCATTTCTGCCTTGATTTCAAATCCTCTTCTTTGCCTTCCCTCAATATATTTGTGGACGAGAGTTATCATTTATAACTCTGCACGTTTGTGAATTGCAGTGCCCTGAAGCTCCATTTTACAACTCGCTTTTTTGGGAGCTGGCCGCAAAAGCGCAGGATGGCTTCAGGCCCTGTTCTGGTTCCGGGGGGAGGATGAGCCTGTGGTTAATTCTTCTTCCTGATGGGAAAATAGAGTGACCTGTGCCTGTCCCAACACCAAGAGCTAGTCTCTCACTGGTTCCCCGTATTCCCGTTCATCCTCAGGACAAATTGCAACCTGTATGGAACAGGAGGTTAAAGGTGCTGATGCTCCAAGTAGGGAGATTGTTAGTAAAGCGGCTGGAATGGTGACCCCGGGCACAAGGAGAAGAGAAATGAGGTGCGTTTTAGAAACCTTTCCCCATCACATGGTGTACCATCTTTTTTGTTTTCTCATGCATGTTTTCGATGTAGGAAGATGCCCTTGAACCTGGAGATTTGGGACCCATGCGATGGGTACCACGCAGTATTACTTTAAAGGGTCTGCGTTTGCTCACCCAACCTCACCAAACCTCTCAGCCCCAAGAGTGTCCACCCTTATGTCTCATCCAGCTGTGGGTCTAGAAATGGTCAATCCAGGTTGCATCACAGCCCCTGAACGCATTGTGTAAGAATTTCTATCTCTTTCACTGTCTTTGTTTCATGGGTTTTTCAAAGTAATTTATTTTTATAATGGGGTTTAGCTGCTTTTCACTGCTGTGTTTATGCCGCTTTACACCCACTTGACACACTAACAGAGAGATATCAATACATAGGTTTTAAGATTATTACTAGTCAGATATATTCTTGTGCGGTGAATAGGGCGTGTTGAGTCCAGTTCTCTGAGCAAGGAGTAGGTCTTGTCTATTACATATTGGGTTTATGGAACGGTATCTGAGCTAAGTTGAAACCCTTGTTTTATGTATCACCCCACCTCACCTTTCCCGTTAAGCAGCCATAGTGTGTTTTCTGCATGTGTGACTCTGTTCTGTTTTGTAATTCAGTTCAAGTGTAACGGTTTTTACAGTCCCTCTATAAGTGATACCTTATGAGAAGTGTCCTTTTCTGTGTGACTTATTTCTCTTAGAATCGTCGTACCTAAATCCACTCATCATGCTGCTATTAGCCGTATGACATTGATTTCATGGCTGAGTGATATTCCATTGTACATAAGGACCACAACTTCTTTATCCATTTTTCTCCCTCCTGGGATATTGAAGGTGGAATGAAGTGGAGGTCCTTGTCAACAGAGCAGCCCTAAACTTTGGGGTGCTTGTGTCTTGCTGATTTTTCATTTTCCCAATTTATACCCCCATGAGTGGAAGTGCCCTATGCTCTCTAAGCTGTGTTTTTTAGATGTTTCAGGACACACCGTACACTTCTCCAGAGTGGCTGTTGGCAATTTACATCCCGCCCATCAGTGTAGCAAGGCTCCCATTTCTCCATGGCCTGTCCTGCATTTCTGGTTTTGAGACTTTTTTCAGCATGGCCCTTTTGACCGATGGGTAGCGAGTCTTCTTTGTAGCCCTGATTTGCCTTTCCAGGTTGCTTGGTTGGCCAAAAAGGGCGTATGCGTTTTTTCCTGAATATATTCAGGAAAAAACGCATACGCCCTTTTTGGCCAAGAGCATCATTGTCAACGTTTTGCCGCTTTTCATGTGCTTTAAAGGCGATTCGAATCTACCTCCTGAAATCTGTTTCCTGCATTTCTGCCTTGATTTCAAATCCTCTTCTTTGCCTTCCCTCAATATATTTGTGGACGAGAGTTATCATTTATAACTCTGCAGGTTTGTGAATTGCAGTGCCCTGAAGCTCCATTGTACAACTCGCTTTTTTGGGAGCTGGCCGCAAAAGCGCAGGATGGCTTCAGGCCCTGTTCTGGTTCCGGGGGGGAGGATGAGCCTGTGGTTAATTCTTCTTCCTGATGGGAAAATAGAGTGACCTGTGCCTGTCCCAACAACAAGAGCTAGTCTCTCACTGGTTCCCCGTATTCCCGTTCATCCTCAGGACAAATTGCAACCTGTACGGAACAGGAGGTTAAAGGTGCTGATGCTCCAAGTAGGGAGATTGTTAGTAAAGCGGCTGGAATGGCGAACCCGGGCACAAGGAGAAGAGAAATGAGGTGCGTTTTAGAAACCTTTCCCCATCACATGGTGTACCATCTTTTTTGTTTTCTCATGCATGTTTTCGATGTAGGAAGATGCCCTTGAACCTGGAGATTTGGGACCCATGCGATGGGTACCACGCAGTATTACTTTAAAGGGTCTGCGTTTGCTCACCCAACCTCACCAAACCTCTCAGCCCCAAGAGTGTCCACCCTTATGTCTCATCCAGCTGTGGGTCTAGAAATGGTCAATCCAGGTTGCATCACAGCCCCTGAACGCATTGTGTAAGAATTTCTCTCTCTTTCACTGTCTTTGTTTCATGGGTTTTTCAAAGTAATTTATTTTTATAATGGGGTTTAGCTGCTTTTCACTGCTGTGTTTATGCCGCTTTACACCCACTTGACACACTAACAGAGAGATATCAATACATAGGTTTTAAGATTATTACTAGTCAGATATATTCTTGTGCGGTGAATAGGGCGTGTTGAGTCCAGTTCTCTGAGCAAGGAGTAGGTCTTGTCTATTACATATTGGGTTTATGGAACGGTATCTGAGCTAAGTTGAAACCCTTGTTTTATGTATCACCCCACCTCACCTTTCCCGTTAAGCAGCCATAGTGTGTTTTCTGCATGTGTGACTCTGTTCTGTTTTGTAATTCAGTTCAAGTGTAACGGTTTTTACAGTCCCTCTATAAGTGATACCTTATGAGAAGTGTCCTTTTCTGTGTGACTTATTTCACTTAGAATCGTCGTACCTAAATCCACTCATCATGCTGCTATTAGCCTTATGACATTGATTTCATGGCTGAGTGATATTCCATTGTACATAAGGACCACAACTTCTTTATCCATTTTTCTCCCTCCTGGGATATTGAAGGTGGAATGAAGTGGAGGTCCTTGTCAACAGAGCAGCCCTAAACTTTGGGGTGCTTGTGTCTTGCTGATTTTTCATTTTCCCAATTTATACCCCCATGAGTGGAAGTGCCCTATGCTCTCTAAGCTGTGTTTTTTAGATGTTTCAGGACACACCGTACACTTCTCCAGAGTGGCTGTTGGCAATTTACATCTCGCCCATCAGTGTAGCAAGGCTCCCATTTCTCCATGGCCTGTCCTGCATTTCTGATTTTGAGACTTTTTTCAGCATGGCCCTTTTGACCGATGGGTAGCGATTCTTCTTTGTAGCCCTGATTTGCCTTTCCAGGTTGCTTGGTTGGCCAAAAAGGGCGTATGCGTTTTTTCCTGAATATATTCAGGAAAA
Organism: Balaenoptera borealis; assembly: GCF_965194805.1. Lineage (NCBI taxonomy): Eukaryota > Metazoa > Chordata > Mammalia > Artiodactyla > Balaenopteridae > Balaenoptera > Balaenoptera borealis. The sequence continues at coordinate 648,334 of NW_028123901.1, read as the reverse complement.
AACGCATACGCCCTTTTTGGCCAAGGGCATCATTGTCAACGTTTTGCCGCTTTTCATGTGCTTTAAAGGTGATTCGAATCTACCTCCTGAAATCTGTTTCCTGCATTTCTGCCTTGATTTCAAATCCTCTTCTTTGCCTTCCCTCAATATATTTGTGGACGAGAGTTATCATTTATAACTCTGCAGGTTTGTGAATTGCAGTGCCCTGAAGCTCCATTGTACAACTCGCTTTTTTGGGAGCTGGCCGCAAAAGCGCAGGATGGCTTCAGGCCCTGTTCTGGTTCCGGGGGGGAGGATGAGCCTGTGGTTAATTCTTCTTCCTGATGGGAAAATAGAGTGACCTGTGCCTGTCCCAACAACAAGAGCTAGTCTCTCACTGGTTCCCCGTATTCCCGTTCATCCTCAGGACAAATTGCAACCTGTACGGAACAGGAGGTTAAAGGTGCTGATGCTCCAAGTAGGGAGATTGTTAGTAAAGCGGCTGGAATGGCGACCCCGGGCACAAGGAGAAGAGAAATGAGGTGCGTTTTAGAAACCTTTCCCCATCACATGGTGTACCATCTTTTTTGTTTTCTCATGCATGTTTTCGATGTAGGAAGATGCCCTTGAACCTGGAGATTTGGGACCCATGCGATGGGTACCACGCAGTATTACTTTAAAGGGTCTGCGTTTGCTCACCCAACCTCACCAAACCTCTCAGCCCCAAGAGTGTCCACCCTTATGTCTCATCCAGCTGTGGGTCTAGAAATGGTCAATCCAGGTTGCATCACAGCCCCTGAATGCATTGTGTAAGAATTTCTCTCTCTTTCACTGTCTTTGTTTCATGGGTTTTTCAAAGTAATTTATTTTTATACTGGGGTTTAGCTGCTTTTCACTGCTGTGTTTATGCCGCTTTACACCCACTTGACACACTAACAGAGAGATATCAATACATAGGTTTTAAGATTATTACTAGTCAGATATATTCTTGTGCGGTGAATAGGGCGTGTTGAGTCCAGTTCTCTGAGCAAGGAGTAGGTCTTGTCTATTACATATTGGGTTTATGGAACGGTATCTGAGCTAATTTGAAACCCTTGTTTTATGTATCACCCCACCTCACCTTTCCCGTTAAGCAGCCATAGTGTGTTTTCTGCATGTGTGACTCTGTTCTGTTTTGTAATTCAGTTCAAGTGTAACGGTTTTTACATTCCCTCTATAAGTGATACCTTATGAGAAGTGTCCTTTTCTGTGTGACTTATTTCACTTAGAATCGTCGTACCTAAATCCACTCATCATGCTGCTATTAGCCTTATGACATTGATTTCATGGCTGAGTGATATTCCATTGTACATAAGGACCACAACTTCTTTATCCATTTTTCTCCCTCCTGGGATATTGAAGGTGGAATGAAGTGGAGGTCCTTGTCAACAGAGCAGCCCTAAACTTTGGGGTGCTTGTGTCTTGCTGATTTTTCATTTTCCCAATTTATACCCCCATGAGTGGAAGTGCCCTATGCTCTCTAAGCTGTGTTTTTTAGATGTTTCAGGACACACCGTACACTTCTCCAGAGTGGCTGTTGGCAATTTACATCCCACCCATCAGTGTAGCAAGGCTCCCATTTCTCCATGGCCTGTCCTGCATTTCTGGTTTTGAGACTTTTTTCAGCATGGCCCTTTTGACCGATGGGTAGCGAGTCTTCTTTGTAGCCCTGATTTGCCTTTCCAGGTTGCTTGGTTGGCCAAAAAGGGCGTATGCGTTTTTTCCTGAATATATTCAGGAAAAAACACATATGCCCTTTTTGGCCAAGAGCATCATTGTCAACGTTTTGCCGCTTTTCATGTGCTTTAAAGGCGATTCGAATCTACCTCCTGAAATCTGTTTCCTGCATTTCTGCTTTGATTTCAAATCCTCTTCTTTGCCTTCCCTAAATATATTTGTGGACGAGAGTTATCATTTATAACTCTGCAGGTTTGTGAATTGCAGTGCCCTGAAGCTCCATTTTACAACTCGCTTTTTTGGGAGCTGGCCGCAAAAGCGCAGGATGGCTTCAGGCCCTGTTCTGGTTCCGGGGGGGAGGATGAGCCTGTGGTTAATTCCTCTTCCTGATGGGAAAATAGAGTGACCTGTGCCTGTCCCAACAACAAGAGCTAGTCTCTCACTGGTTCCCCGTATTCCCGTTCATCCTCAGGACAAATTGCAACCTGTACGGAACAGGAGGTTAAAGGTGCTGATGCTCCAAGTAGGGAGATTGTTAGTAAAGCGGCTGGAATGGCGACCCCGGGCACAAGGAGAAGAGAAATGAGGTGCGTTTTAGAAACCTTTCCCCATCACATGGTGTACCATCTTTTTTGTTTTCTCATGCATGTTTTCGATGTAGGAAGATGCCCTTGAACCTGGAGATTTGGGACCCATGCGATGGGTACCACGCAGTATTACTTTAAAGGGTCTGCGTTTGCTCACCCAACCTCACCAAACCTCTCAGCCCCAAGAGTGTCCACCCTTATGTCTCATCCAGCTGTGGGTCTAGAAATGGTCAATCCAGGTTGCATCACAGCCCCTGAACGCATTGTGTAAGAATTTCTCTCTCTTTCACTGTCTTTGTTTCATGGGTTTTTCAAAGTAATTTATTTTTATAATGGGGTTTAGCTGCTTTTCACTGCTGTGTTTATGCCGCTTTACACCCACTTGACACACTAACAGAGAGATATCAATACATAGGTTTTACGATTATTACTAGTCAGATATATTCTTGTGCGGTGAATAGGGCGTGTTGAGTCCAGTTCTCTGAGCAAGGAGTAGGTCTTGTCTATTACATATTGGGTTTATGGAACGGTATCTGAGCTAATTTGAAACCCTTGTTTTATGTATCACCCCACCTCACCTTTCCCGTTAAGCAGCCATAGTGTGTTTTCTGCATGTGTGACTCTGTTCTGTTTTGTAATTCAGTTCAAGTGTAACGGTTTTTACAGTCCCTCTATAAGTGATACCTTATGAGAAGTGTCCTTTTCTGTGTGACTTATTTCACTTAGAATCGTCGTACCTAAATCCACTCATCATGCTGCTATTAGCCTTATGACATTGATTTCATGGCTGAGTGATATTCCATTGTACATAAGGACCACAAGTTCTTTATCCATTTTTCTCCCTCCTGGGATATTGAAGGTGGAATGAAGTGGAGGTCCTTGTCAACAGAGCAGCCCTAAACTTTGGGGTGCTTGTGTCTTGCTGATTTTTCATTTTCCCAATTTATACCCCCATGAGTGGACGTGCCCTATGCTCTCTAAGCTGTGTTTTTTAGATGTTTCAGGACACACCGTACACTTCTCCAGAGTGGCTGTTGGCAATTTACATCCCGCCCATCAGTGTAGCAAGGCTCCCATTTCTCCATGGCCTGTCCTGCATTTCTGGTTTTGAGACTTTTTTCAGCATGGCCCTTTTGACCGATGGGTAGCGAGTCTTCTTTGTAGCCCTGATTTGCCTTTCCAGGTTGCTTGGTTGGCCAAAAAGGGCGTATGCGTTTTTTCCTGAATATATTCAGGAAAAAACGCATACGCCCTTTTTGGCCAAGGGCATCATTGTCAACGTTTTGCCGCTTTTCATGTGCTTTAAAGGCGATTCGAATCTACCTCCTGAAATCTGTTTCCTGCATTTCTGCCTTGATTTCAAATCCTCTTCTTTGCCTTCCCTCAATATATTTGTGGACGAGAGTTATCATTTATAACTCTGCAGGTTTGTGAATTGCAGTGCCCTGAAGCTCCATTGTACAACTCGCTTTTTTGGGAGCTGGCCGCAAAAGCGCAGGATGGCTTCAGGCCCTGTTCTGGTTCCGGGGGGGAGGATGAGCCTGTGGTTAATTCTTCTTCCTGATGGGAAAATAGAGTGACCTGTGCCTGTCCCAACACCAAGAGCTAGTCTCTCACTGGTTCCCCGTCTACCCGTTCATCCTCAGGACAAATTGCAACCTGTACGGAACAGGAGGTTAAAGGTGCTGATGCTCCAAGTAGGGAGATTGTTAGTAAAGTGGCTGGAATGGCGAACCCGGGCACAAGGAGAAGAGAAATGAGGTGCGTTTTAGAAACCTTTCCCCATCACATGGTGTACCATCTTTTTGTTTTCTCATGCATGTTTTCGATGTAGGAAGATGCCCTTGAACCTGGAGATTTGGGACCCATGCGATGGGTACCACGCAGTATTACTTTAAAGGGTCTGCGTTTGCTCACCCAACCTCACCAAACCTCTCAGCCCCAAGAGTGTCCACCCTTATGTCTCATCCAGCTGTGGGTCTAGATATGGTCAATCCAGGTTGCATCACAGCCCCTGAACGCATTGTGTAAGAATTTCTCTCTCTTTCACTGTCTTTGTTTCATGGGTTTTTCAAAGTAATTTATTTTTATAATGGGGTTTAGCTGCTTTTCACTGCTGTGTTTATGCCGCTTTACACCCACTTGACACACTAACAGAGAGATATCAATACATAGGTTTTAAGATTATTACTAGTCAGATATATTCTTGTGCGGTGAATAGGGCGTGTTGAGTCCAGTTCTCTGAGCAAGGAGTAGGTCTTGTCTATTACATATTGGGTTTATGGAACGGTATCTGAGCTAATTTGAAACCCTTGTTTTATGTATCACCCCACCTTACCTTTCCCGTTAAGCAGCCATAGTGTGTTTTCTGCATGTGTGACTCTGTTCTGTTTTGTAATTCAGTTCAAGTGTAACGGTTTTTACATTCCCTCTATAAGTGATACCTTATGAGAAGTGTCCTTTTCTGTGTGACTTATTTCACTTAGAATCGTCATACCTAAATCCACTCATCATGCTGCTATTAGCCTTATGACATTGATTTCATGGCTGAGTGATATTCCATTGTGCATAAGGACCACAACTTCTTTATCCATTTTTCTCCCTCCTGGGATATTGAAGGTGGAATGAAGTGGAGGTCCTTGTCAACAGAGCAGCCCTAAACTTTGGGGTGCTTGTGTCTTGCTGATTTTTCATTTTCGCAATTTATACCCCCATGAGTGGAAGTGCCCTATGCTCTCTAAGCTGTGTTTTTTAGATGTTTCAGGACACACCGTACACTTCTCCAGAGTGGCTGTTGGCAATTTACATCCCACCCATCAGTGTAGCAAGGCTCCCATTTCTCCATGGCCTGTCCTGCATTTCTGGTTTTGAGACTTTTTTCAGCATGGCCCTTTTGACCGATGGGTAGCGAGTCTTCTTTGTAGCCCTGATTTGCCTTTCCAGGTTGCTTGGTTGGCCAAAAAGGGCGTATGCGTTTTTTCCTGAATATATTCAGGAAAAAACGCATACGCCCTTTTTGGCCAAGGGCATCATTGTCAACGTTTTGCCGCTTTTCATGTGCTTTAAATGTGATTCGAATCTACCTCCTGAAATCTGTTTCCTGCATTTCTGCCTTGATTTCAAATCCTCTTCTTTGCCTTCCCTCAATATATTTGTGGACGAGAGTTATCATTTATAACTCTGCACGTTTGTGAATTGCAGTGCCCTGAAGCTCCATTTTACAACTCGCTTTTTTGGGAGCTGGCCGCAAAAGCGCAGGATGGCTTCAGGCCCTGTTCTGGTTCCGGGGGGAGGATGAGCCTGTGGTTAATTCTTCTTCCTGATGGGAAAATAGAGTGACCTGTGCCTGTCCCAACAACAAGAGCTAGTCTCTCACTGGTTCCCCGTATTCCCGTTCATCCTCAGGACAAATTGCAACCTGTACGGAACAGGAGGTTAAAGGTGCTGATGCTCCAAGTAGGGAGATTGTTAGTAAAGCGGCTGGAATGGTGACCCCGGGCACAAGGAGAAGAGAAATGAGGTGCGTTTTAGAAACCTTTCCCCATCACATGGTGTACCATCTTTTTTGTTTTCTCATGCATGTTTTCGATGTAGGAAGATGCCCTTGAACCTGGAGATTTGGGACCCATGCGATGGGTACCACGCAGTATTACTTTAAAGGGTCTGCGTTTGCTCACCCAACCTCACCAAACCTCTCAGCCCCAAGAGTGTCCACCCTTATGTCTCATCCAGCTGTCGGTCTAGAAATGGTCAATCCAGGTTGCATCACAGCCCCTGAACGCATTGTGTAAGAATTTCTCTCTCTTTCACTGTCTTTGTTTCATGGGTTTTTCAAAGTAATTTATTTTTATAATGGGGTTTAGCTGCTTTTCACTGCTGTGTTTATGCCGCTTTACACCCACTTGACACACTAACAGAGAGATATCAATACATAGGTTTTACGATTATTACTAGTCAGATATATTCTTGTGCGGTGAATAGGGCGTGTTGAGTCCAGTTCTCTGAGCAAGGAGTAGGTCTTGTCTATTACATATTGGGTTTATGGAACGGTATCTGAGCTAAGTTGAAACCCTTGTTTATGTATCACCCCACCTCACCTTTCCCGTTAAGCAGCCATAGTGTGTTTTCTGCATGTGTGACTCTGTTCTGTTTTGTAATTCAGTTCAAGTGTAACGGTTTTTACAGTCCCTCTATAAGTGATACCATATGAGAAGTGTCCTTTTCTGTGTGACTTATTTCTCTTAGAGTCGTCGTACCTAAATCCACTCATCATGCTGCTATTAGCCTTATGACATTGATTTCATGGCTGAGTGATATTCCATTGTACATAAGGACCACAACTTCTTTATCCATTTTTCTCCCTCCTGGGATATTGAAGGTGGAATGAAGTGGAGGTCCTTGTCAACAGAGCAGCCCTAAACTTTGGGGTGCTTGTGTCTTGCTGATTTTTCATTTTCCCAATTTATACCCCCATGAGTGGAAGTGCCCTATGCTCTCTAAGCTGTGTTTTTTAGATGTTTCAGGACACACCGTACACTTCTCCAGAGTGGCTGTTGGCAATTTACATCCCGCCCATCAGTGTAGCAAGGCTCCCATTTCTCCATGGCCTGTCCTGCATTTCTGGTTTTGACACTTTTTTCAGCATGGCCCTTTTGACCGATGGGTAGCGAGTCTTCTTTGTAGCCCTGATATGCCTTTCCAGGTTGCTTGGTTGGCCAAAAAGGGCGTATGCGTTTTTTCCTGAATATATTCAGGAAAAAACACATACGCCCTTTTTGGCCAAGGGCATCATTGTCAACGTTTTGCCGCTTTTCATGTGCTTTAAAGGTGATTCGAATCTACCTCCTGAAATCTGTTTCCTGCATTTCTGCCTTGATTTCAAATCCTCTTCTTTGCCTTCCCTCAATATATTTGTGGACGAGAGTTATCATTTATAACTCTGCACGTTTGTGAATTGCAGTGCCCTGAAGCTCCATTTTACAACTCGCTTTTTTGGGAGCTGGCCGCAAAAGCGCAGGATGGCTTCAGGCCCTGTTCTGGTTCCGGGGGGAGGATGAGCCTGTGGTTAATTCTTCTTCCTGATGGGAAAATAGAGTGACCTGTGCCTGTCCCAACACCAAGAGCTAGTCTCTCACTGGTTCCCCGTATTCCCGTTCATCCTCAGGACAAATTGCAACCTGTATGGAACAGGAGGTTAAAGGTGCTGATGCTCCAAGTAGGGAGATTGTTAGTAAAGCGGCTGGAATGGTGACCCCGGGCACAAGGAGAAGAGAAATGAGGTGCGTTTTAGAAACCTTTCCCCATCACATGGTGTACCATCTTTTTTGTTTTCTCATGCATGTTTTCGATGTAGGAAGATGCCCTTGAACCTGGAGATTTGGGACCCATGCGATGGGTACCACGCAGTATTACTTTAAAGGGTCTGCGTTTGCTCACCCAACCTCACCAAACCTCTCAGCCCCAAGAGTGTCCACCCTTATGTCTCATCCAGCTGTGGGTCTAGAAATGGTCAATCCAGGTTGCATCACAGCCCCTGAACGCATTGTGTAAGAATTTCTATCTCTTTCACTGTCTTTGTTTCATGGGTTTTTCAAAGTAATTTATTTTTATAATGGGGTTTAGCTGCTTTTCACTGCTGTGTTTATGCCGCTTTACACCCACTTGACACACTAACAGAGAGATATCAATACATAGGTTTTAAGATTATTACTAGTCAGATATATTCTTGTGCGGTGAATAGGGCGTGTTGAGTCCAGTTCTCTGAGCAAGGAGTAGGTCTTGTCTATTACATATTGGGTTTATGGAACGGTATCTGAGCTAAGTTGAAACCCTTGTTTTATGTATCACCCCACCTCACCTTTCCCGTTAAGCAGCCATAGTGTGTTTTCTGCATGTGTGACTCTGTTCTGTTTTGTAATTCAGTTCAAGTGTAACGGTTTTTACAGTCCCTCTATAAGTGATACCTTGTGAGAAGTGTCCTTTTCTGTGTGACTTATTTCTCTTAGAATCGTCGTACCTAAATCCACTCATCATGCTGCTATTAGCCGTATGACATTGATTTCATGGCTGAGTGATATTCCATTGTACATAAGGACCACAACTTCTTTATCCATTTTTCTCCCTCCTGGGATATTGAAGGTGGAATGAAGTGGAGGTCCTTGTCAACAGAGCAGCCCTAAACTTTGGGGTGCTTGTGTCTTGCTGATTTTTCATTTTCCCAATTTATACCCCCATGAGTGGAAGTGCCCTATGCTCTCTAAGCTGTGTTTTTTAGATGTTTCAGGACACACCGTACACTTCTCCAGAGTGGCTGTTGGCAATTTACATCCCGCCCATCAGTGTAGCAAGGCTCCCATTTCTCCATGGCCTGTCCTGCATTTCTGGTTTTGAGACTTTTTTCAGCATGGCCCTTTTGACCGATGGGTAGCGAGTCTTCTTTGTAGCCCTGATTTGCCTTTCCAGGTTGCTTGGTTGGCCAAAAAGGGCGTATGCGTTTTTTCCTGAATATATTCAGGAAAAAACGCATACGCCCTTTTTGGCCAAGAGCATCATTGTCAACGTTTTGCCGCTTTTCATGTGCTTTAAAGGCGATTCGAATCTACCTCCTGAAATCTGTTTCCTGCATTTCTGCCTTGATTTCAAATCCTCTTCTTTGCCTTCCCTCAATATATTTGTGGACGAGAGTTATCATTTATAACTCTGCAGGTTTGTGAATTGCAGTGCCCTGAAGCTCCATTGTACAACTCGCTTTTTTGGGAGCTGGCCGCAAAAGCGCAGGATGGCTTCAGGCCCTGTTCTGGTTCCGGGGGGGAGGATGAGCCTGTGGTTAATTCTTCTTCCTGATGGGAAAATAGAGTGACCTGTGCCTGTCCCAACAACAAGAGCTAGTCTCTCACTGGTTCCCCGTATTCCCGTTCATCCTCAGGACAAATTGCAACCTGTACGGAACAGGAGGTTAAAGGTGCTGATGCTCCAAGTAGGGAGATTGTTAGTAAAGCGGCTGGAATGGCGAACCCGGGCACAAGGAGAAGAGAAATGAGGTGCGTTTTAGAAACCTTTCCCCATCACATGGTGTACCATCTTTTTTGTTTTCTCATGCATGTTTTCGATGTAGGAAGATGCCCTTGAACCTGGAGATTTGGGACCCATGCGATGGGTACCACGCAGTATTACTTTAAAGGGTCTGCGTTTGCTCACCCAACCTCACCAAACCTCTCAGCCCCAAGAGTGTCCACCCTTATGTCTCATCCAGCTGTGGGTCTAGAAATGGTCAATCCAGGTTGCATCACAGCCCCTGAACGCATTGTGTAAGAATTTCTCTCTCTTTCACTGTCTTTGTTTCATGGGTTTTTCAAAGTAATTTATTTTTATAATGGGGTTTAGCTGCTTTTCACTGCTGTGTTTATGCCGCTTTACACCCACTTGACACACTAACAGAGAGATATCAATACATAGGTTTTAAGATTATTACTAGTCAGATATATTCTTGTGCGGTGAATAGGGCGTGTTGAGTCCAGTTCTCTGAGCAAGGAGTAGGTCTTGTCTATTACATATTGGGTTTATGGAACGGTATCTGAGCTAAGTTGAAACCCTTGTTTTATGTATCACCCCACCTCACCTTTCCCGTTAAGCAGCCATAGTGTGTTTTCTGCATGTGTGACTCTGTTCTGTTTTGTAATTCAGTTCAAGTGTAACGGTTTTTACAGTCCCTCTATAAGTGATACCTTATGAGAAGTGTCCTTTTCTGTGTGACTTATTTCACTTAGAATCGTCGTACCTAAATCCACTCATCATGCTGCTATTAGCCTTATGACATTGATTTCATGGCTGAGTGATATTCCATTGTACATAAGGACCACAACTTCTTTATCCATTTTTCTCCCTCCTGGGATATTGAAGGTGGAATGAAGTGGAGGTCCTTGTCAACAGAGCAGCCCTAAACTTTGGGGTGCTTGTGTCTTGCTGATTTTTCATTTTCCCAATTTATACCCCCATGAGTGGAAGTGCCCTATGCTCTCTAAGCTGTGTTTTTTAGATGTTTCAGGACACACCGTACACTTCTCCAGAGTGGCTGTTGGCAATTTACATCTCGCCCATCAGTGTAGCAAGGCTCCCATTTCTCCATGGCCTGTCCTGCATTTCTGATTTTGAGACTTTTTTCAGCATGGCCCTTTTGACCGATGGGTAGCGATTCTTCTTTGTAGCCCTGATTTGCCTTTCCAGGTTGCTTGGTTGGCCAAAAAGGGCGTATGCGTTTTTTCCTGAATATATTCAGGAAAAAACGCATACGCCCTTTTTGGCCAAGGGCATCATTGTCAACGTTTTGCCGCTTTTCATGTGCTTTAAAGGTGATTCGAATCTACCTCCTGAAATCTGTTTCCTGCATTTCTGCCTTGATTTCAAATCCTCTTCTTTGCCTTCCCTCAATATATTTGTGGACGAGAGTTATCATTTATAACTCTGCAGGTTTGTGAATTGCAGTGCCCTGAAGCTCCATTGTACAACTCGCTTTTTTGGGAGCTGGCCGCAAAAGCGCAGGATGGCTTCAGGCCCTGTTCTGGTTCCGGGGGGGAGGATGAGCCTGTGGTTAATTCTTCTTCCTGATGGGAAAATAGAGTGACCTGTGCCTGTCCCAACAACAAGAGCTAGTCTCTCACTGGTTCCCCGTATTCCCGTTCATCCTCAGGACAAATTGCAACCTGTACGGAACAGGAGGTTAAAGGTGCTGATGCTCCAAGTAGGGAGATTGTTAGTAAAGCGGCTGGAATGGCGACCCCGGGCACAAGGAGAAGAGAAATGAGGTGCGTTTTAGAAACCTTTCCCCATCACATGGTGTACCATCTTTTTTGTTTTCTCATGCATGTTTTCGATGTAGGAAGATGCCCTTGAACCTGGAGATTTGGGACCCATGCGATGGGTACCACGCAGTATTACTTTAAAGGGTCTGCGTTTGCTCACCCAACCTCACCAAACCTCTCAGCCCCAAGAGTGTCCACCCTTATGTCTCATCCAGCTGTGGGTCTAGAAATGGTCAATCCAGGTTGCATCACAGCCCCTGAATGCATTGTGTAAGAATTTCTCTCTCTTTCACTGTCTTTGTTTCATGGGTTTTTCAAAGTAATTTATTTTTATACTGGGGTTTAGCTGCTTTTCACTGCTGTGTTTATGCCGCTTTACACCCACTTGACACACTAACAGAGAGATATCAATACATAGGTTTTAAGATTATTACTAGTCAGATATATTCTTGTGCGGTGAATAGGGCGTGTTGAGTCCAGTTCTCTGAGCAAGGAGTAGGTCTTGTCTATTACATATTGGGTTTATGGAACGGTATCTGAGCTAATTTGAAACCCTTGTTTTATGTATCACCCCACCTCACCTTTCCCGTTAAGCAGCCATAGTGTGTTTTCTGCATGTGTGACTCTGTTCTGTTTTGTAATTCAGTTCAAGTGTAACGGTTTTTACATTCCCTCTATAAGTGATACCTTATGAGAAGTGTCCTTTTCTGTGTGACTTATTTCACTTAGAATCGTCGTACCTAAATCCACTCATCATGCTGCTATTAGCCTTATAACATTGATTTCATGGCTGAGTGATATTCCATTGTACATAAGGACCACAACTTCTTTATCCATTTTTCTCCCTCCTGGGATATTGAAGGTGGAATGAAGTGGAGGTCCTTGTCAACAGAGCAGCCCTAAACTTTGGGGTGCTTGTGTCTTGCTGATTTTTCATTTTCCCAATTTATACCCCCATGAGTGGAAGTGCCCTATGCTCTCTAAGCTGTGTTTTTTAGATGTTTCAGGACACACCGTACACTTCTCCAGAGTGGCTGTTGGCAATTTACATCCCACCCATCAGTGTAGCAAGGCTCCCATTTCTCCATGGCCTGTCCTGCATTTCTGGTTTTGAGACTTTTTTCAGCATGGCCCTTTTGACCGATGGGTAGCGAGTCTTCTTTGTAGCCCTGATTTGCCTTTCCAGGTTGCTTGGTTGGCCAAAAAGGGCGTATGCGTTTTTTCCTGAATATATTCAGGAAAAAACACATATGCCCTTTTTGGCCAAGAGCATCATTGTCAACGTTTTGCCGCTTTTCATGTGCTTTAAAGGCGATTCGAATCTACCTCCTGAAATCTGTTTCCTGCATTTCTGCTTTGATTTCAAATCCTCTTCTTTGCCTTCCCTAAATATATTTGTGGACGAGAGTTATCATTTATAACTCTGCAGGTTTGTGAATTGCAGTGCCCTGAAGCTCCATTTTACAACTCGCTTTTTTGGGAGCTGGCCGCAAAAGCGCAGGATGGCTTCAGGCCCTGTTCTGGTTCCGGGGGGGAGGATGAGCCTGTGGTTAATTCCTCTTCCTGATGGGAAAATAGAGTGACCTGTGCCTGTCCCAACAACAAGAGCTAGTCTCTCACTGGTTCCCCGTATTCCCGTTCATCCTCAGGACAAATTGCAACCTGTACGGAACAGGAGGTTAAAGGTGCTGATGCTCCAAGTAGGGAGATTGTTAGTAAAGCGGCTGGAATGGCGACCCCGGGCACAAGGAGAAGAGAAATGAGGTGCGTTTTAGAAACCTTTCCCCATCACATGGTGTACCATCTTTTTTGTTTTCTCATGCATGTTTTCGATGTAGGAAGATGCCCTTGAACCTGGAGATTTGGGACCCATGCGATGGGTACCACGCAGTATTACTTTAAAGGGTCTGCGTTTGCTCACCCAACCTCACCAAACCTCTCAGCCCCAAGAGTGTCCACCCTTATGTCTCATCCAGCTGTGGGTCTAGAAATGGTCAATCCAGGTTGCATCACAGCCCCTGAACGCATTGTGTAAGAATTTCTCTCTCTTTCACTGTCTTTGTTTCATGGGTTTTTCAAAGTAATTTATTTTTATAATGGGGTTTAGCTGCTTTTCACTGCTGTGTTTATGCCGCTTTACACCCACTTGACACACTAACAGAGAGATATCAATACATAGGTTTTACGATTATTACTAGTCAGATATATTCTTGTGCGGTGAATAGGGCGTGTTGAGTCCAGTTCTCTGAGCAAGGAGTAGGTCTTGTCTATTACATATTGGGTTTATGGAACGGTATCTGAGCTAATTTGAAACCCTTGTTTTATGTATCACCCCACCTCACCTTTCCCGTTAAGCAGCCATAGTGTGTTTTCTGCATGTGTGACTCTGTTCTGTTTTGTAATTCAGTTCAAGTGTAACGGTTTTTACAGTCCCTCTATAAGTGATACCTTATGAGAAGTGTCCTTTTCTGTGTGACTTATTTCACTTAGAATCGTCGTACCTAAATCCACTCATCATGCTGCTATTAGCCTTATGACATTGATTTCATGGCTGAGTGATATTCCATTGTACATAAGGACCACAAGTTCTTTATCCATTTTTCTCCCTCCTGGGATATTGAAGGTGGAATGAAGTGGAGGTCCTTGTCAACAGAGCAGCCCTAAACTTTGGGGTGCTTGTGTCTTGCTGATTTTTCATTTTCCCAATTTATACCCCCATGAGTGGACGTGCCCTATGCTCTCTAAGCTGTGTTTTTTAGATGTTTCAGGACACACCGTACACTTCTCCAGAGTGGCTGTTGGCAATTTACATCCCGCCCATCAGTGTAGCAAGGCTCCCATTTCTCCATGGCCTGTCCTGCATTTCTGGTTTTGAGACTTTTTTCAGCATGGCCCTTTTGACCGATGGGTAGCGAGTCTTCTTTGTAGCCCTGATTTGCCTTTCCAGGTTGCTTGGTTGGCCAAAAAGGGCGTATGCGTTTTTTCCTGAATATATTCAGGAAAAAACGCATACGCCCTTTTTGGCCAAGGGCATCATTGTCAACGTTTTGCCGCTTTTCATGTGCTTTAAAGGCGATTCGAATCTACCTCCTGAAATCTGTTTCCTGCATTTCTGCCTTGATTTCAAATCCTCTTCTTTGCCTTCCCTCAATATATTTGTGGACGAGAGTTATCATTTATAACTCTGCAGGTTTGTGAATTGCAGTGCCCTGAAGCTCCATTGTACAACTCGCTTTTTTGGGAGCTGGCCGCAAAAGCGCAGGATGGCTTCAGGCCCTGTTCTGGTTCCGGGGGGGAGGATGAGCCTGTGGTTAATTCTTCTTCCTGATGGGAAAATAGAGTGACCTGTGCCTGTCCCAACACCAAGAGCTAGTCTCTCACTGGTTCCCCGTCTACCCGTTCATCCTCAGGACAAATTGCAACCTGTACGGAACAGGAGGTTAAAGGTGCTGATGCTCCAAGTAGGGAGATTGTTAGTAAAGTGGCTGGAATGGCGAACCCGGGCACAAGGAGAAGAGAAATGAGGTGCGTTTTAGAAACCTTTCCCCATCACATGGTGTACCATCTTTTTGTTTTCTCATGCATGTTTTCGATGTAGGAAGATGCCCTTGAACCTGGAGATTTGGGACCCATGCGATGGGTACCACGCAGTATTACTTTAAAGGGTCTGCGTTTGCTCACCCAACCTCACCAAACCTCTCAGCCCCAAGAGTGTCCACCCTTATGTCTCATCCAGCTGTGGGTCTAGATATGGTCAATCCAGGTTGCATCACAGCCCCTGAACGCATTGTGTAAGAATTTCTCTCTCTTTCACTGTCTTTGTTTCATGGGTTTTTCAAAGTAATTTATTTTTATAATGGGGTTTAGCTGCTTTTCACTGCTGTGTTTATGCCGCTTTACACCCACTTGACACACTAACAGAGAGATATCAATACATAGGTTTTAAGATTATTACTAGTCAGATATATTCTTGTGCGGTGAATAGGGCGTGTTGAGTCCAGTTCTCTGAGCAAGGAGTAGGTCTTGTCTATTACATATTGGGTTTATGGAACGGTATCTGAGCTAATTTGAAACCCTTGTTTTATGTATCACCCCACCTTACCTTTCCCGTTAAGCAGCCATAGTGTGTTTTCTGCATGTGTGACTCTGTTCTGTTTTGTAATTCAGTTCAAGTGTAACGGTTTTTACATTCCCTCTATAAGTGATACCTTATGAGAAGTGTCCTTTTCTGTGTGACTTATTTCACTTAGAATCGTCATACCTAAATCCACTCATCATGCTGCTATTAGCCTTATGACATTGATTTCATGGCTGAGTGATATTCCATTGTGCATAAGGACCACAACTTCTTTATCCATTTTTCTCCCTCCTGGGATATTGAAGGTGGAATGAAGTGGAGGTCCTTGTCAACAGAGCAGCCCTAAACTTTGGGGTGCTTGTGTCTTGCTGATTTTTCATTTTCGCAATTTATACCCCCATGAGTGGAAGTGCCCTATGCTCTCTAAGCTGTGTTTTTTAGATGTTTCAGGACACACCGTACACTTCTCCAGAGTGGCTGTTGGCAATTTACATCCCACCCATCAGTGTAGCAAGGCTCCCATTTCTCCATGGCCTGTCCTGCATTTCTGGTTTTGAGACTTTTTTCAGCATGGCCCTTTTGACCGATGGGTAGCGAGTCTTCTTTGTAGCCCTGATTTGCCTTTCCAGGTTGCTTGGTTGGCCAAAAAGGGCGTATGCGTTTTTTCCTGAATATATTCAGGAAAAAACGCATACGCCCTTTTTGGCCAAGGGCATCATTGTCAACGTTTTGCCGCTTTTCATGTGCTTTAAATGTGATTCGAATCTACCTCCTGAAATCTGTTTCCTGCATTTCTGCCTTGATTTCAAATCCTCTTCTTTGCCTTCCCTCAATATATTTGTGGACGAGAGTTATCATTTATAACTCTGCACGTTTGTGAATTGCAGTGCCCTGAAGCTCCATTTTACAACTCGCTTTTTTGGGAGCTGGCCGCAAAAGCGCAGGATGGCTTCAGGCCCTGTTCTGGTTCCGGGGGGAGGATGAGCCTGTGGTTAATTCTTCTTCCTGATGGGAAAATAGAGTGACCTGTGCCTGTCCCAACAACAAGAGCTAGTCTCTCACTGGTTCCCCGTATTCCCGTTCATCCTCAGGACAAATTGCAACCTGTACGGAACAGGAGGTTAAAGGTGCTGATGCTCCAAGTAGGGAGATTGTTAGTAAAGCGGCTGGAATGGCGACCCCGGGCACAAGGAGAAGAGAAATGAGGTGCGTTTTAGAAACCTTTCCCCATCACATGGTGTACCATCTTTTTTGTTTTCTCATGCATGTTTTCGATGTAGGAAGATGCCCTTGAACCTGGAGATTTGGGACCCATGCGATGGGTACCACGCAGTATTACTTTAAAGGGTCTGCGTTTGCTCACCCAACCTCACCAAACCTCTCAGCCCCAAGAGTGTCCACCCTTATGTCTCATCCAGCTGTCGGTCTAGAAATGGTCAATCCAGGTTGCATCACAGCCCCTGAACGCATTGTGTAAGAATTTCTCTCTCTTTCACTGTCTTTGTTTCATGGGTTTTTCAAAGTAATTTATTTTTATAATGGGGTTTAGCTGCTTTTCACTGCTGTGTTTATGCCGCTTTACACCCACTTGACACACTAACAGAGAGATATCAATACATAGGTTTTACGATTATTACTAGTCAGATATATTCTTGTGCGGTGAATAGGGCGTGTTGAGTCCAGTTCTCTGAGCAAGGAGTAGGTCTTGTCTATTACATATTGGGTTTATGGAACGGTATCTGAGCTAAGTTGAAACCCTTGTTTATGTATCACCCCACCTCACCTTTCCCGTTAAGCAGCCATAGTGTGTTTTCTGCATGTGTGACTCTGTTCTGTTTTGTAATTCAGTTCAAGTGTAACGGTTTTTACAGTCCCTCTATAAGTGATACCATATGAGAAGTGTCCTTTTCTGTGTGACTTATTTCTCTTAGAGTCGTCGTACCTAAATCCACTCATCATGCTGCTATTAGCCTTATGACATTGATTTCATGGCTGAGTGATATTCCATTGTACATAAGGACCACAACTTCTTTATCCATTTTTCTCCCTCCTGGGATATTGAAGGTGGAATGAAGTGGAGGTCCTTGTCAACAGAGCAGCCCTAAACTTTGGGGTGCTTGTGTCTTGCTGATTTTTCATTTTCCCAATTTATACCCCCATGAGTGGAAGTGCCCTATGCTCTCTAAGCTGTGTTTTTTAGATGTTTCAGGACACACCGTACACTTCTCCAGAGTGGCTGTTGGCAATTTACATCCCGCCCATCAGTGTAGCAAGGCTCCCATTTCTCCATGGCCTGTCCTGCATTTCTGGTTTTGACACTTTTTTCAGCATGGCCCTTTTGACCGATGGGTAGCGAGTCTTCTTTGTAGCCCTGATATGCCTTTCCAGGTTGCTTGGTTGGCCAAAAAGGGCGTATGCGTTTTTTCCTGAATATATTCAGGAAAAAACACATACGCCCTTTTTGGCCAAGGGCATCATTGTCAACGTTTTGCCGCTTTTCATGTGCTTTAAAGGTGATTCGAATCTACCTCCTGAAATCTGTTTCCTGCATTTCTGCCTTGATTTCAAATCCTCTTCTTTGCCTTCCCTCAATATATTTGTGGACGAGAGTTATCATTTATAACTCTGCACGTTTGTGAATTGCAGTGCCCTGAAGCTCCATTTTACAACTCGCTTTTTTGGGAGCTGGCCGCAAAAGCGCAGGATGGCTTCAGGCCCTGTTCTGGTTCCGGGGGGAGGATGAGCCTGTGGTTAATTCTTCTTCCTGATGGGAAAATAGAGTGACCTGTGCCTGTCCCAACACCAAGAGCTAGTCTCTCACTGGTTCCCCGTATTCCCGTTCATCCTCAGGACAAATTGCAACCTGTATGGAACAGGAGGTTAAAGGTGCTGATGCTCCAAGTAGGGAGATTGTTAGTAAAGCGGCTGGAATGGTGACCCCGGGCACAAGGAGAAGAGAAATGAGGTGCGTTTTAGAAACCTTTCCCCATCACATGGTGTACCATCTTTTTTGTTTTCTCATGCATGTTTTCGATGTAGGAAGATGCCCTTGAACCTGGAGATTTGGGACCCATGCGATGGGTACCACGCAGTATTACTTTAAAGGGTCTGCGTTTGCTCACCCAACCTCACCAAACCTCTCAGCCCCAAGAGTGTCCACCCTTATGTCTCATCCAGCTGTGGGTCTAGAAATGGTCAATCCAGGTTGCATCACAGCCCCTGAACGCATTGTGTAAGAATTTCTATCTCTTTCACTGTCTTTGTTTCATGGGTTTTTCAAAGTAATTTATTTTTATAATGGGGTTTAGCTGCTTTTCACTGCTGTGTTTATGCCGCTTTACACCCACTTGACACACTAACAGAGAGATATCAATACATAGGTTTTAAGATTATTACTAGTCAGATATATTCTTGTGCGGTGAATAGGGCGTGTTGAGTCCAGTTCTCTGAGCAAGGAGTAGGTCTTGTCTATTACATATTGGGTTTATGGAACGGTATCTGAGCTAAGTTGAAACCCTTGTTTTATGTATCACCCCACCTCACCTTTCCCGTTAAGCAGCCATAGTGTGTTTTCTGCATGTGTGACTCTGTTCTGTTTTGTAATTCAGTTCAAGTGTAACGGTTTTTACAGTCCCTCTATAAGTGATACCTTGTGAGAAGTGTCCTTTTCTGTGTGACTTATTTCTCTTAGAATCGTCGTACCTAAATCCACTCATCATGCTGCTATTAGCCGTATGACATTGATTTCATGGCTGAGTGATATTCCATTGTACATAAGGACCACAACTTCTTTATCCATTTTTCTCCCTCCTGGGATATTGAAGGTGGAATGAAGTGGAGGTCCTTGTCAACAGAGCAGCCCTAAACTTTGGGGTGCTTGTGTCTTGCTGATTTTTCATTTTCCCAATTTATACCCCCATGAGTGGAAGTGCCCTATGCTCTCTAAGCTGTGTTTTTTAGATGTTTCAGGACACACCGTACACTTCTCCAGAGTGGCTGTTGGCAATTTACATCCCGCCCATCAGTGTAGCAAGGCTCCCATTTCTCCATGGCCTGTCCTGCATTTCTGGTTTTGAGACTTTTTTCAGCATGGCCCTTTTGACCGATGGGTAGCGAGTCTTCTTTGTAGCCCTGATTTGCCTTTCCAGGTTGCTTGGTTGGCCAAAAAGGGCGTATGCGTTTTTTCCTGAATATATTCAGGAAAAAACGCATACGCCCTTTTTGGCCAAGGGCATCATTGTCAACGTTTTGCCGCTTTTCATGTGCTTTAAAGGTGATTCGAATCTACCTCCTGAAATCTGTTTCCTGCATTTCTGCCTTGATTTCAAATCCTCTTCTTTGCCTTCCCTCAATATATTTGTGGACGAGAGTTATCATTTATAACTCTGCAGGTTTGTGAATTGCAGTGCCCTGAAGCTCCATTTTACAACTCGCTTTTTTGGGAGCTGGCCGCAAAAGCGCAGGATGGCTTCAGGCCCTGTTCTGGTTCCGGGGGGAGGATGAGCCTGTGGTTAATTCTTCTTCCTGATGGGAAAATAGAGTGACCTGTGCCTGTCCCAACACCAAGAGCTAGTCTCTCACTGGTTCCCCGTCTACCCGTTCATCCTCAGGACAAATTGCAACCTGTACGGAACAGGAGGTTAAAGGTGCTGATGCTCCAAGTAGGGAGATTGTTAGTAAAGCGGCTGGAATGGCGAACCCGGGCACAAGGAGAAGAGAAATGAGGTGCGTTTTAGAAACCTTTCCCCATCACATGGTGTACCATCTTTTTGTTTTCTCATGCATGTTTTCGATGTAGGAAGATGCCCTTGAACCTGGAGATTTGGGACCCATGCGATGGGTACTACGCAGTATTACTTTAAAGGGTCTGCGTTTGCTCACCCAACCTCACCAAACCTCTCAGCCCCAAGAGTGTCCACCCTTATGTCTCATCCAGCTGTGGGTCTAGATATGGTCAATCCAGGTTGCATCACAGCCCCTGAACGCATTGTGTAAGAATTTCTCTCTCTTTCACTGTCTTTGTTTCATGGGTTTTTCAAAGTAATTTATTTTTATAATGGGGTTTAGCTGCTTTTCACTGCTGTGTTTATGCCGCTTTACACCCACTTGACACACTAACAGAGAGATATCAATACATAGGTTTTAAGATTATTACTAGTCAGATATATTCTTGTGCGGTGAATAGGGCGTGTTGAGTCCAGTTCTCTGAGCAAGGAGTAGGTCTTGTCTATTACATATTGGGTTTATGGAACGGTATCTGAGCTAATTTGAAACCCTTGTTTTATGTATCACCCCACCTCACCTTTCCCGTTAAGCAGCCATAGTGTGTTTTCTGCATGTGTGACTCTGTTCTGTTTTGTAATTCAGTTCAAGTGTAACGGTTTTTACATTCCCTCTATAAGTGATACCTTATGAGAAGTGTCCTTTTCTGTGTGACTTATTTCACTTAGAATCGTCGTACCTAAATCCACTCATCATGCTGCTACTAGCCTTATGACATTGATTTCATGGCTGAGTGATATTGCATTGTACATAAGGACCACAACTTCTTTATCCATTTCTCTCTTTCCTGGGATATTGAAGGTGGAATGAAGTGGAGGTCCTTGTCAACAGAGCAGCCCTAAACTTTGGGGTGCTTGTGTCTTGCTGATTTTTCATTTTCCCAATTTATACCCCCATGAGTGGAAGTGCCCTAAGCTCTCTAAGCTGTGTTTTTTAGATGTTTCAGGACACACCGTACACTTCTCCAGAGTGGCTGTTGGCAATTTACATCCCGCCCATCAGTGTAGCAAGGCTCCCATTTCTCCATGGCCTGTCCTGCATTTCTGGTTTTGAGACTTTTCTCAGCATGGCCCTTTTGACCGATGGGTAGCGAGTCTTCTTTGTAGCGCTGATTTGCCTTTCCAGGTTGCTTGGTTGGCCAAAAAGGGCGTATGCGTTTTTTCCTGAATATATTCAGGAAAAAACGCATACGCCCTTTTTGGCCAAGGGCATCATTGTCAACGTTTTGCCGCTTTTCATGTGCTTTAAAGGCGATTCGAATCTACCTCCTGAAATCTGTTTCCTGCAATTCTGCCTTGATTTCAAGTCCTCTTCTTTGCCTTCCCTCAATATATTTGTGGACGAAAGTTATCATTTATAACTCTGCACGTTTGTGAATTGCAGTGCCCTGAAGCTCCATTTTACAACTCGCTTTTTTGGGAGCTGGCCGCAAAAGCGCAGGATGGCTTCAGGCCCTGTTCTGGTTCCGGGGGGGAGGATGAGCCTGTGGTTAATTCTTCTTCCTGATGGGAAAATAGAGTGACCTGTGCCTGTCCCAACACCAAGAGCTAGTCTCTCACTGGTTCCCCATCTACCCGTTCATCCTCAGGACAAATTGCAACCTGTACGGAACAGGAGGTTAAAGGTGCTGGTGCTCCAAGTAGGGAGATTGTTAGTAAAGCGGCTGGAATGGCGAACCCGGGCACAAGGAGAAGAGAAATGAGGTGCGTTTTAGAAACCTTTCCCCATCACATGGTGTACCATCTTTTTGTTTTCTCATGCATGTTTTCGATGTAGGAAGATGCCCTTGAACCTGGAGATTTCGGACCCATGCGATGGGTACCACGCAGTATTACTTTAAAGGGTCTGCGTTTGCTCACCCAACCTCACCAAACCTCTCAGCCCCAAGAGTGTCCACCCTTATGTCTCATCCAGCTGTGGGTCTAGATATGGTCAATCCACGTTGCATCACAGCCCCTGAACGCATTGTGTAAGAATTTCTCTCTCTTTCATTGTCTTTGTTTCATGGGTTTGTAAAAGTAATTTATTTTTATAATGGGGTTTAGCTGCTTTTCACTGCTGTGTTTATGCCGCTTTACACCCACTTGACACACTAACAGAGAGATATCAATACATAGGTTTTAAGATTATTACTAGTCAGATATATTCTTGTGCGGTGAATAGGGCGTGTTGAGACCAGTTCTCTGAGCAAGGAGTAGGTCTTGTCTATTACATATTGGGTTTATGGAACGGTATCTGAGCTAATTTGAAACCCTTGTTTTATGTATCACCCCACCTCACCTTTCCCGTTAAGCAGCCATAGTGTGTTTTCTGCATGTGTGACTCTGTTCTGTTTTGTAATTCAGTTCAAGTGTAACGGTTTTTACATTCCCTCTATAAGTGATACCTTATGAGAAGTGTCCTTTTCTGTGTGACTTATTTCACTTAGAATCGTCGTACCTAAATCCACTCATCATGCTGCTACTAGCCTTATGACATTGATTTCATGGCTGAGTGATATTCCATTGTACATAAGGACCACAACTTCTTTATCCATTTATCCCTTTCCTGGGATATTGAAGGTGGAATGAAGTGGAGGTCCTTGTCAACAGAGCAGCCCTAAACTTTGGGGTGCTTGTGTCTTGCTGATTTTTCATTTTCCCAATTTATACCCCCATGAGTGGAAGTGCCCTATGCTCTCTAAGCTGTGTTTTTTAGATGTTTCAGGACACACCGTACACTGCTCCAGAGTGGCTGTTGGCAATTTACATCCCGCCCATCAGTGTAGCAAGGCTCCCATTTCTCCATGGCCTGTCCTGCATTTCTGGTTTTGAGACTTTTTTCAGCATGGCCCTTTTGACCGATGGGTAGCGAGTATTCTTTGTAGCGCTGATTTGCCTTTCCAGGTTGCTTGGTTGGCCAAAAAGGGCGTATGCGTTTTTTCCTGAATATATTCAGGAAAAAACGCATACGCCCTTTTTGGCCAAGGGCATCATTGTCAACGTTTTGCCGCTTTTCATGTGCTTTAAAGGTGATTCGAATCTACCTCCTGAAATCTGTTTCCTGCAATTCTGCCTTGATTTCAAATCCTCTTCTTTGCCTTCCCTCAATATATTTGTGGACGAGAGTTATCATTTATAACTCTGCAGGTTTGTGAATTGCAGTGCCCTGAAGCTCCATTTTACAACTCGCTTTTTTGGGAGCTGGCCGCAAAAGCACTGGATGGCTTCAGGCCCTGTTCTGCTTCCGGGGTGGAGGATGAGCCTGTGGTTAATTCTTCTTCCTGATGGGAAAATAGAGTGACCTGTGCCTGTCCCAACAACAAGAGCTAGTCTCTCACTGGTTCCCCGTCTTCCCGTTCATCCTCAGGACAAATTGCAACCTGTACGGAACAGGAGGTTAAAGGTGCTGATGCTCCAAGTAGGGAGATTGTTAGTAAAGCGGCTGGAATGGCGAACCCGGGCACAAGGAGAAGAGAAATGAGGTGCGTTTTAGAAACCTTTCCCCATCACATGGTGTACCCTCTTTTTGTTTTCTCATGCATGTTTTCGATGTAGGAATATGCCCTTGAACCTGGAGATTTGGGACCCATGCGATGGGTACCACGCAGTATTACTTTAAAGGGTCTGCGTTTGCTCACCCAACCTCACCAAACCTCTCAGCCCCAAGAGTGTCCACCCTTATGTCTCATCCAGCTGTGGGTCTAGATATGGTCAATCCAGGTTGCATCACAGCCCCTGAACGCATTGTGTAAGAATTTCTCTCTCTTTCATTGTCTTTGTTTCATGGGTTTGTAAAAGTAATTTATTTTTATAATGGGGTTTAGCTGGTTTTCACTGCTGTGTTTATGCCGCTTTACACCCACTTGACACACTAACAGAGAGATATCAATACATAGGTTTTAAGATTATTACTAGTCAGATATATTCTTGTGCGGTGAATAGGGTGTGTTGAGTCCAGTTCTCTGAGCAAGGAGTAGGTCTTGTCTATTACATATTGGGTTTATGGAACGGTATCTGAGCTAATTTGAAACCCTTGTTTTATGTATCACCCCACCTCACCTTTCCCGTTAAGCAGCCATAGTGTGTTTTCTGCATGTGTGACTCTGTTCTGTTTTGTAATTCAGTTCAAGTGTAACGGTTTTTACATTCCCTCTATAAGTGATACCTTATGAGAAGTGTCCTTTTCTGTGTGAATTATTTCACTTAGAATCGTCGTACCTAAATCCACTCATCATGCTGCTACTAGCCTTATGACATTGATTTCATGGCTGAGTGATATTCCATTGTACATAAGGACCACAACTTCTTTATCCATTTTTCCCTTTCCTGGGATATTGAAGGTGGAATGAAGTGGAGGTCCTTGTCAACAGAGCAGCCCTAAACTTTGGGGTGCTTGTGTCTTGCTGATTTTTCATTTTCCCAATTTATACCCCCATGAGTGGAAGTGCCCTATTCTCTCTAAGCTGTGTTTTTTAGATGTTTCAGGACACACCGTACACTTCTCCAGAGTGGCTGTTGGCAATTTACATCCCGCCCATCAGTGTAGCAAGGCTCCCATTTCTCCATGGCCTGTCCTGCATTTCTGGTTTTGAGACTTTTTTCAGCATGGCCCTTTTGACCGATGGGTAGCGAGTCTTCTTTGTAGCGCTGATTTGCCTTTCCAGGTTGCTTGGTTGGCCAAAAAGGGCGTATGCGTTTTTTCCTGAATATATTCAGGAAAAAACGCATACACCCTTTTTGGCCAAGGGCATCATTGTCAACGTTTTGCCGCTTTTCATGTGCTTTAAAGGCGATTCGAAATTACCTCCTGAAATCTGTTTCCTGCAATTCTGCCTTGATTTCCTATCCTCTTCTTTGCCTTCCCTCAGTATATTTGTGGACGAGAGTTACCATTTATAACTCTGCAGGTTTGTGAATTGCAGTGCCCTGAAGCTCCATTTTACAACTCGCTTTTTTGGGAGCTGGCCGCAAAAGCACTGGATGGCTTCAGGCCCTGTTCTGGTTCCGGGGGGGATGATGAGCCTGTGGTTAATTTTTCTTCCTGATGGGAAAATAGAGTGACCTGTGCCTGTCCCAACAACAAGAGCTAGTCTCTCACTGGTTCCCCGTCTTCCCGTTCATCCTCAGGACAAATTGCAACCTGTACGGAACAGGAGGTTAAAGGTGCTGATGCTCCAAGTAGGGAGATTGCTAGGAAAGCGGCTGGAATGGCGACCCCGGGCACAAGGAGAAGAGAAATGAGGTGCGTTTTAGAAACCTTTCCCCATCACATGGTGTACCATCTTTTTGTTTTCTCATGCATGTTTTCGATGTAGGAATATGCCCTTGAAACTGGAGATTTGGGACCCATGCGATGGGTACCACGCAGTATTACTTTAAAGGGTCTGCGTTTGCTCACCCAACCTCACCAATCCTCTCAGCCCCAAGAGTGTCCACCCTTATGTCTGATCCAGCTGTGGGTCTAGATATGGTCTATCCAGGTTGCATCACAGCCCCTGAACGCATTGTGTAAGAATTTCTCTCTCTTTCACTGTCTATGTTTCATGGGTTTGTAAAAGTAATTTATTTTTATAATGGGGTTTAGCTGGTTTTCACTGCTGTGTTTATGCCGCTTTACACCCACCCGACACACTAACAGAGAGATATCAATACATAGGTTTTAAGATTATTACTAGTCAGATATATTCTTGTGCGGTGAATAGGGTGTGTTGAGTCCAGTTCTCTGAGCAAGGAGTAGGTCTTGTCTATTACATATTGGGTTTATGGAACGGTATCTGAGCTAATTTGAAACCCTTGTTTTATGTATCACCCCACCTCACCTTTCCCGTTAAGCAGCCATAGTGTGTTTTCTGCATGTGTGACTCTGTTCTGTTTTGTAATTCAGTTCAAGTGTAACGGTTTTTACATTCCCTCTATAAGTGATACCTTATGAGAAGTGTCCTTTTCGGTGTGACTTATTTCACTTAGAATCGTCGTACCTAAATCCACTCATCATGCTGCTACTAGCCTTATGACATTGATTTCATGGCTGAGTGATATTCCATTGTACATAAGGACCACAACTTCTTTATCCATTTTTCTCTTTCCTGGGATATTGAAGGTGGAATGAAGTGGAGGTCCTTGTCAACAGAGCAGCCCTAAACTTTGGGGTGCTTGTGTCTTGCTGATTTTTCATTTTCCCAATTTATACCCCCATGAGTGGAAGTGCCCTATGCTCTCTAAGCTGTGTTTTTTAGATGTTTCAGGACACACCGTACACTTCTCCAGAGTGGCTGTTGGCAATTTACATCCCGCCCATCAGTGTAGCAAGGCTCCCATTTCTCCATGGCCTGTCCTGCATTTCTGGTTTTGAGACTTTTTTCAGCATGGCCCTTTTGACCGATGGGTAGCGAGTCTTCTTTGTAGCGCTGATTTGCCTTTCCAGGTTGCTTGGTTGGCCAAAAAGGGCGTATGCGTTTTTTCCTGAATATATTCAGGAAAAAACGCATACGCCCTTTTTGGCCAAGGGCATCATTGTCAACGTTTTGCCGCTTTTCATGTGCTTTAAAGGCGATTCGAATCTACCTCCTGAAATCTGTTTCCTGCAATTCTGCCTTGATTTCAAATCCTCTTCTTTGCCTTCCCTCAATATATTTGTGGACGAGAGTTATCATTTATAACTCTGCAGGTTTGTGAATTGCAGTGCCCTGAAGCTCCATTTTACAACTCGCTTTTTTGGGAGCTGGCCGCAAAAGCGCAGGATGGCTTCAGGCCCTGTTCTGCTTCCGGGGTGGAGGATGAGCCTGTGGTTAATTCTTCTTCCTGATGGGAAAATAGAGTGACCTGTGCCTGTCCCAACAACAAGAGCTAGTCTCTCACTGGTTCCCCGTCTTCCCGTTCATCCTCAGGACAAATTGCAACCTTTACGGAACAGGAGGTTAAAGGTGCTGATGCTCCAATAGGGAGATTGCCAGGAAAGCGGCTGGAATGGCGACCCCGGGCACAAGGAGAAGAGAAATGAGGTGCGTTTTAGAAACCTTTCCCCATCACATGGTGTACCCTCTTTTTGTTTTCTCATGCATGTTTTCGATGTAGGAATATGCCCTTGAAACTGGAGATTTGGGACCCATGCGATGGGTACCACGCAGTATTACTTTAAAGGGTCTGCGTTTGCTCACCCAACCTCACCAAACCTCTCAGCCCCAAGAGTGTCCACCCTTATGTCTGATCCAGCTGTGGGTCTAGATATGGTCAAT
Organism: Balaenoptera borealis; assembly: GCF_965194805.1. NCBI lineage: Eukaryota > Metazoa > Chordata > Mammalia > Artiodactyla > Balaenopteridae > Balaenoptera > Balaenoptera borealis. Next base: position 621,178 of record NW_028123901.1, on the reverse strand, counting down.
CCAGGTTGCATCACAGCCCCTGAACGCATTGTGTAAGAATTTCTCTCTCTTTCACTGTCTATGTTTCATGGGTTTGTAAAAGTAATTTATTTTTATAATGGGGTTTAGCTGGTTTTCACTGCTGTGTTTATGCCGCTTTACACCCACTTGACACACTAACAGAGGGATATCAATACATAGGTTTTAAGATTATTACTAGTCAGATATATTCTTGTGCGGTGAATAGGGTGTGTTGAGTCCAGTTCTCTGAGCAAGGAGTAGGTCTTGTCTATTACATATTGGGTTTATGGAACGGTATCTGAGCTAATTTGAAACCCTTGTTTTATGTATCACCCCACCTCACCTTTCCCGTTAAGCAGCCATAGTGTGTTTTCTGCATGTGTGACTCTGTTCTGTTTTGTAATTCAGTTCAAGTGTAACGGTTTTTACATTCCCTCTATAAGTGATACCTTGTGAGAAGTGTCCTTTTCTGTGTGACTTATTTCACTTAGAATCGTCGTACCTAAATCCACTCATCATGCTGCTACTAGCCTTATGACATTGATTTCATGGCTGAGTGATATTCCATTGTACATAAGGACCACAACTTCTTTATCCATTTTTCCCTTTCCTGGGATATTGAAGGTGGAATGAAGTGGAGGTCCTTGTCAACAGAGCAGCCCTAAACTTTGGGGGGCTTGTGTCTTGCTGATTTTTCATTTTCCCAATTTATACCCCCATGAGTGGAAGTGCCCTATGCTCTCTAAGCTGTGTTTTTTAGATGTTTCAGGACACACCGTACACTTCTCCAGAGTGGCTGTTGGCAATTTACATCCCGCCCATCAGTGTAGCAAGGCTCCCTTTTCTCCATGGCCTGTCCTGCATTTTTGGTTTTGAGACTTTTTTCAGCATGGCCCTTTTGACCAATGGGTAGCGAGTCTTCTTCGTAGCGCTGATTTGCCTTTCCAGGTTGATTGGTTGGCCAAAAAGGGCGTATGCGTTTTTTCCTGAATATATTCAGGAAAAAACGCATACGCCCTTTTTGGCCAAGGGCATCATTGTCAACGTTTTGCCGCTTTTCATGTGCTTTAAAGGCGATTCGAATCTACCTCCTGAAATCTGTTTCCTGCCATTCTGCCTTGATTTCAAATCCTCTTCTTTGCCTTCCCTCAATATATTTGTGGACGAGAGTTATCATTTATAACTCTGCAGGTTTGTGAATTGCAGTGCCCTGAAGCTCCATTTTACAACTCGCTTTTTTGGGAGCTGGCCGCAAAAGCACTGGATGGCTTCAGGCCCTGTTCTGGTTCCGGGGGGGATGATGAGCCTGTGGTTAATTCTTCTTCCTGATGGGAAAATAGAGTGACCTGTGCCTGTCCCAACAACAAGAGCTAGTCTCTCACTGGTTCCCCGTCTTCCCGTTCATCCTCAGGACAAATTGCAACCTGTACGGAACAGGAAGTTAAAGGTGCTGATGCTCCAAGTAGGGAGATTGTATGTAAAGCGGCTGGAATGGCGAACCCGGGCACAAGGAGAAGAGAAATGAGGTGCGTTTTAGAAACCTTTCCCCATCACATGGTGTACCCTCTTTTTGTTTTCTCATGCATGTTTTCGATGTAGGAATATGCCCTTGAACCTGGAGATTTGGGACCCATGCGATGGGTACCACGCAGTATTACTTTAAAGGGTCTGCGTTTGCTCACCCAACCTCACCAAACCTCTCAGCCCCAAGAGTGTCCACCCTTATGTCTCATCCAGCTGTGGGTCTAGATATGGTCAATCCAGGTTGCATCACAGCCCCTGAACGCATTGTGTAAGAATTTCTCTCTCTTTCATTGTCTTTGTTTCATGGGTTTGTAAAAGTAATTTATTTTTATAATGGGGTTTAGCTGGTTTTCACTGCTGTGTTTATGCCGCTTTACACCCACTTGACACACTAACAGAGAGATATCAATACATAGGTTTTAAGATTATTACTAGTCAGATATATTCTTGTGCGGTGAATAGGGTGTGTTGAGTCCAGTTCTCTGAGCAAGGAGTAGGTCTTGTCTATTACATATTGGGTTTATGGAACGGTATCTGAGCTAATTTGAAACCCTTGTTTTATGTATCACCCCACCTCACCTTTCCCGTTAAGCAGCCATAGTGTGTTTTCTGCATGTGTGACTCTGTTCTGTTTTGTAATTCAGTTCAAGTGTAACGGTTTTTACATTCCCTCTATAAGTGATACCTTATGAGAAGTGTCCTTTTCTGTGTGAATTATTTCACTTAGAATCGTCGTACCTAAATCCACTCATCATGCTGCTACTAGCCTTATGACATTGATTTCATGGCTGAGTGATATTCCATTGTACATAAGGACCACAACTTCTTTATCCATTTTTCCCTTTCCTGGGATATTGAAGGTGGAATGAAGTGGAGGTCCTTGTCAACAGAGCAGCCCTAAACTTTGGGGTGCTTGTGTCTTGCTGATTTTTCATTTTCCCAATTTATACCCCCATGAGTGGAAGTGCCCTATTCTCTCTAAGCTGTGTTTTTTAGATGTTTCAGGACACACCGTACACTTCTCCAGAGTGGCTGTTGGCAATTTACATCCCGCCCATCAGTGTAGCAAGGCTCCCATTTCTCCATGGCCTGTCCTGCATTTCTGGTTTTGAGACTTTTTTCAGCATGGCCCTTTTGACCGATGGGTAGCGAGTCTTCTTTGTAGCGCTGATTTGCCTTTCCAGGTTGCTTGGTTGGCCAAAAAGGGCGTATGCGTTTTTTCCTGAATATATTCAGGAAAAAACGCATACGCCCTTTTTGGCCAAGGGCATCATTGTCAACGTTTTGCCGCTTTTCATGTGCTTTAAAGGCGATTCGAAATTACCTCCTGAAATCTGTTTCCTGCAATTCTGCCTTGATTTCCTATCCTCTTCTTTGCCTTCCCTCAGTATATTTGTGGAAGAGAGTTACCATTTATAACTCTGCAGGTTTGTGAATTGCAGTGCCCTGAAGCTCCATTTTACAACTCGCTTTTTTGGGAGCTGGCCGCAAAAGCCCTGGATGGCTTCAGGCCCTGTTCTGGTTCCGGGGGGGATGATGAGCCTGTGGTTAATTTTTCTTCCTGATGGGAAAATAGAGTGACCTGTGCCTGTCCCAACAACAAGAGCTAGTCTCTCACTGGTTCCCCGTCTTCCCGTTCATCCTCAGGACAAATTGCAACCTGTACGGAACAGGAGGTTAAAGGTGCTGATGCTCCAAGTAGGGAGATTGCTAGGAAAGCGGCTGGAATGGCGACCCCGGGCACAAGGAGAAGAGAAATGAGGTGCGTTTTAGAAACCTTTCCCCATCACATGGTGTACCATCTTTTTGTTTTCTCATGCATGTTTTCGATGTAGGAATATGCCCTTGAAACTGGAGATTTGGGACCCATGCGATGGGTACCACGCAGTATTACTTTAAAGGGTCTGCGTTTGCTCACCCAACCTCACCAATCCTCTCAGCCCCAAGAGTGTCCACCCTTATGTCTGATCCAGCTGTGGGTCTAGATATGGTCTATCCAGGTTGCATCACAGCCCCTGAACGCATTGTGTAAGAATTTCTCTCTCTTTCACTGTCTATGTTTCATGGGTTTGTAAAAGTAATTTATTTTTATAATGGGGTTTAGCTGGTTTTCACTGCTGTGTTTATGCCGCTTTACACCCACCCGACACACTAACAGAGAGATATCAATACATAGGTTTTAAGATTATTACTAGTCAGATATATTCTTGTGCGGTGAATAGGGTGTGTTGAGTCCAGTTCTCTGAGCAAGGAGTAGGTCTTGTCTATTACATATTGGGTTTATGGAACGGTATCTGAGCTAATTTGAAACCCTTGTTTTATGTATCACCCCACCTCACCTTTCCCGTTAAGCAGCCATAGTGTGTTTTCTGCATGTGTGACTCTGTTCTGTTTTGTAATTCAGTTCAAGTGTAACGGTTTTTACATTCCCTCTATAAGTGATACCTTATGAGAAGTGTCCTTTTCGGTGTGACTTATTTCACTTAGAATCGTCGTACCTAAATCCACTCATCATGCTGCTACTAGCCTTATGACATTGATTTCATGGCTGAGTGATATTCCATTGTACATAAGGACCACAACTTCTTTATCCATTTTTCTCTTTCCTGGGATATTGAAGGTGGAATGAAGTGGAGGTCCTTGTCAACAGAGCAGCCCTAAACTTTGGGGTGCTTGTGTCTTGCTGATTTTTCATTTTCCCAATTTATACCCCCATGAGTGGAAGTGCCCTATGCTCTCTAAGCTGTGTTTTTTAGATGTTTCAGGACACACCGTACACTTCTCCAGAGTGGCTGTTGGCAATTTACATCCCGCCCATCAGTGTAGCAAGGCTCCCATTTCTCCATGGCCTGTCCTGCATTTCTGGTTTTGAGACTTTTTTCAGCATGGCCCTTTTGACCGATGGGTAGCGAGTCTTCTTTGTAGCGCTGATTTGCCTTTCCAGGTTGCTTGGTTGGCCAAAAAGGGCGTATGCGTTTTTTCCTGAATATATTCAGGAAAAAACGCATACGCCCTTTTTGGCCAAGGGCATCATTGTCAACGTTTTGCCGCTTTTCATGTGCTTTAAAGGCGATTCGAATCTACCTCCTGAAATCTGTTTCCTGCAATTCTGCCTTGATTTCAAATCCTCTTCTTTGCCTTCCCTCAATATATTTGTGGACGAGAGTTATCATTTATAACTCTGCAGGTTTGTGAATTGCAGTGCCCTGAAGCTCCATTTTACAACTCGCTTTTTTGGGAGCTGGCCGCAAAAGCGCAGGATGGCTTCAGGCCCTGTTCTGCTTCCGGGGTGGAGGATGAGCCTGTGGTTAATTCTTCTTCCTGATGGGAAAATAGAGTGACCTGTGCCTGTCCCAACAACAAGAGCTAGTCTCTCACTGGTTCCCCGTCTTCCCGTTCATCCTCAGGACAAATTGCAACCTTTACGGAACAGGAGGTTAAAGGTGCTGATGCTCCAATAGGGAGATTGCCAGGAAAGCGGCTGGAATGGCGACCCCGGGCACAAGGAGAAGAGAAATGAGGTGCGTTTTAGAAACCTTTCCCCATCACATGGTGTACCCTCTTTTTGTTTTCTCATGCATGTTTTCGATGTAGGAATATGCCCTTGAAACTGGAGATTTGGGACCCATGCGATGGGTACCACGCAGTATTACTTTAAAGGGTCTGCGTTTGCTCACCCAACCTCACCAAACCTCTCAGCCCCAAGAGTGTCCACCCTTATGTCTGATCCAGCTGTGGGTCTAGATATGGTCAATCCAGGTTGCATCACAGCCCCTGAACGCATTGTGTAAGAATTTCTCTCTCTTTCACTGTCTATGTTTCATGGGTTTGTAAAAGTAATTTATTTTTATAATGGGGTTTAGCTGGTTTTCACTGCTGTGTTTATGCCGCTTTACACCCACTTGACACACTAACAGAGGGATATCAATACATAGGTTTTAAGATTATTACTAGTCAGATATATTCTTGTGCGGTGAATAGGGTGTGTTGAGTCCAGTTCTCTGAGCAAGGAGTAGGTCTTGTCTATTACATATTGGGTTTATGGAACGGTATCTGAGCTAATTTGAAACCCTTGTTTTATGTATCACCCCACCTCACCTTTCCCGTTAAGCAGCCATAGTGTGTTTTCTGCATGTGTGACTCTGTTCTGTTTTGTAATTCAGTTCAAGTGTAACGGTTTTTACATTCCCTCTATAAGTGATACCTTGTGAGAAGTGTCCTTTTCTGTGTGACTTATTTCACTTAGAATCGTCGTACCTAAATCCACTCATCATGCTGCTACTAGCCTTATGACATTGATTTCATGGCTGAGTGATATTCCATTGTACATAAGGACCACAACTTCTTTATCCATTTTTCCCTTTCCTGGGATATTGAAGGTGGAATGAAGTGGAGGTCCTTGTCAACAGAGCAGCCCTAAACTTTGGGGGGCTTGTGTCTTGCTGATTTTTCATTTTCCCAATTTATACCCCCATGAGTGGAAGTGCCCTATGCTCTCTAAGCTGTGTTTTTTAGATGTTTCAGGACACACCGTACACTTCTCCAGAGTGGCTGTTGGCAATTTACATCCCGCCCATCAGTGTAGCAAGGCTCCCTTTTCTCCATGGCCTGTCCTGCATTTTTGGTTTTGAGACTTTTTTCAGCATGGCCCTTTTGACCAATGGGTAGCGAGTCTTCTTCGTAGCGCTGATTTGCCTTTCCAGGTTGATTGGTTGGCCAAAAAGGGCGTATGCGTTTTTTCCTGAATATATTCAGGAAAAAACGCATACGCCCTTTTTGGCCAAGGGCATCATTGTCAACGTTTTGCCGCTTTTCATGTGCTTTAAAGGCGATTCGAATCTACCTCCTGAAATCTGTTTCCTGCCATTCTGCCTTGATTTCAAATCCTCTTCTTTGCCTTCCCTCAATATATTTGTGGACGAGAGTTATCATTTATAACTCTGCAGGTTTGTGAATTGCAGTGCCCTGAAGCTCCATTTTACAACTCGCTTTTTTGGGAGCTGGCCGCAAAAGCACTGGATGGCTTCAGGCCCTGTTCTGGTTCCGGGGGGGATGATGAGCCTGTGGTTAATTCTTCTTCCTGATGGGAAAATAGAGTGACCTGTGCCTGTCCCAACAACAAGAGCTAGTCTCTCACTGGTTCCCCGTCTTCCCGTTCATCCTCAGGACAAATTGCAACCTGTACGGAACAGGAGGTTAAAGGTGCTGATGCTCCAAGTAGGGAGATTGTATGTAAAGCGGCTGGAATGGCGAACCCGGGCACAAGGAGAAGAGAAATGAGGTGCGTTTTAGAAACCTTTCCCCATCACATGGTGTACCCTCTTTTTGTTTTCTCATGCATGTTTTCGATGTAGGAATATGCCCTTGAACCTGGAGATTTGGGACCCATGCGATGGGTACCACGCAGTATTACTTTAAAGGGTCTGCGTTTGCTCACCCAACCTCACCAAACCTCTCAGCCCCAAGAGTGTCCACCCTTATGTCTCATCCAGCTGTGGGTCTAGATATGGTCAATCCAGGTTGCATCACAGCCCCTGAACGCATTGTGTAAGAATTTCTATCTCTTTCATTGTCTTTGTTTCATGGGTTTGTAAAAGTAATTTATTTTTATAATGGGGTTTAGCTGGTTTTCACTGCTGTGTTTATGCCGCTTTACACCCACTTGACACACTAACAGAGAGATATCAATACATAGGTTTTAAGATTATTACTAGTCAGATATATTCTTGTGCGGTGAATAGGGCGTGTTGAGACCAGTTCTCTGAGCAAGGAGTAGGTCTTGTCTATTACATATTGGGTTTATGGAACGGTATCTGAGCTAATTTGAAACCCTTGTTTTATGTATCACCCCACCTCACCTTTCCCGTTAAGCAGCCATAGTGTGTTTTCTGCATGTGTGACTCTGTTCTGTTTTGTAATTCAGTTCAAGTGTAACGGTTTTTACATTCCCTCTATAAGTGATACCTTATGAGAAGTGTCCTTTTCTGTGTGAATTATTTCACTTAGAATCGTCGTACCTAAATCCACTCATCATGCTGCTACTAGCCTTATGACATTGATTTCATGGCTGAGTGATATTCCATTGTACATAAGGACCACAACTTCTTTATCCATTTTTCCCTTTCCTGGGATATTGAAGGTGGAATGAAGTGGAGGTCCTTGTCAACAGAGCAGCCCTAAACTTTGGGGTGCTTGTGTCTTGCTGATTTTTCATTTTCCCAATTTATACCCCCATGAGTGGAAGTGCCCTATGCTCTCTAAGCTGTGTTTTTTAGATGTTTCAGGACACACCGTACACTTCTCCAGAGTGGCTGTTGGCAATTTACATCCCGCCCATCAGTGTAGCAAGGCTCCCATTTCTCCATGGCCTGTCCTGCATTTCTGGTTTTGAGACTTTTTTCAGCATGGCCCTTTTGACCGATGGGTAGCGAGTATTCTTTGTAGCGCTGATTTGCCTTTCCAGGTTGCTTGGTTGGCCAAAAAGGGCGTATGCGTTTTTTCCTGAATATATTCAGGAAAAAACGCATATGCCCTTTTTGGCCAAGGGCATCATTGTCAACGTTTTGCCGCTTTTCATGTGCTTTAAAGGCGATTCGAATCTACCTCCTGAAATCTGTTTCCTGCCATTCTGCCTTGATTTCAAATCCTCTTCTTTGCCTTCCCTCAATATATTTGTGGACGAGAGTTATCATTTATAACTCTGCAGGTTTGTGAATTGCAGTGCCCTGAAGCTCCATTTTACAACTCGCTTTTTTGGGAGCTGGCCGCAAAAGCACTGGATGGCTTCAGGCCCTGTTCTGGTTCCGGGGGGGATGATGAGCCTGTGGTTAATTCTTCTTCCTGATGGGAAAATAGAGTGACCTGTGCCTGTCCCAACAACAAGAGCTAGTCTCTCACTGGTTCCCCGTCTTCCCGTTCATCCTCAGGACAAATTGCAACCTGTACGGAACAGGAGGTTAAAGGTGCTGATGCTCCAAGTAGGGAGATTGTTAGTAAAGCGGCTGGAATGGCGAACCCGGGCACAAGGAGAAGAGAAATGAGGTGCGTTTTAGAAACCTTTCCCCATCACATGGTGTACCCTCTTTTTGTTTTCTCATGCATGTTTTCGATGTAGGAATATGCCCTTGAACCTGGAGATTTGGGACCCATGCGATGGGTACCACGCAGTATTACTTTAAAGGGTCTGCGTTTGCTCACCCAACCTCACCAAACCTCTCAGCCCCAAGAGTGTCCACCCTTATGTCTCATCCAGCTGTGGGTCTAGATATGGTCAATCCAGGTTGCATCACAGCCCCTGAACGCATTGTGTAAGAATTTCTCTCTCTTTCATTGTCTTTGTTTCATGGGTTTGTAAAAGTAATTTATTTTTATAATGGGGTTTAGCTGCTTTTCACTGCTGTGTTTATGCCGCTTTACACCCACTTGACACACTAACAGAGAGATATCAATACATAGGTTTTAAGATTATTACTAGTCAGATATATTCTTGTGCGGTGAATAGGGCGTGTTGAGACCAGTTCTCTGAGCAAGGAGTAGGTCTTGTCTATTACATATTGGGTTTATGGAACGGTATCTGAGCTAATTTGAAACCCTTGTTTTATGTATCACCCCACCTCACCTTTCCCGTTAAGCAGCCATAGTGTGTTTTCTGCATGTGTGACTCTGTTCTGTTTTGTAATTCAGTTCAAGTGTAACGGTTTTTACATTCCCTCTATAAGTGATACCTTATGAGAAGTGTCCTTTTCTGTGTGAATTATTTCACTTAGAATCGTCGTACCTAAATCCACTCATCATGCTGCTACTAGCCTTATGACATTGATTTCATGGCTGAGTGATATTCCATTGTACATAAGGACCACAACTTCTTTATCCATTTTTCCCTTTCCTGGGATATTGAAGGTGGAATGAAGTGGAGGTCCTTGTCAACAGAGCAGCCCTAAACTTTGCGGTGCTTGTGTCTTGCTGATTTTTCATTTTCCCAATTTATACCCCCATGAGTGGAAGTGCCCTATGCTCTCTAAGCTGTGTTTTTTAGATGTTTCAGGACACACCGTACACTTCTCCAGAGTGGCTGTTGGCAATTTACATCCCGCCCATCAGTGTAGCAAGGCTCCCTTTTCTCCATGGCCTGTCCTGCATTTCTGGTTTTGAGACTTTTTTCAGCATGGCCCTTTTGACCGATGGGTAGCGAGTCTTCTTTGTAGCGCTGATTTGCCTTTCCAGGTTGCTTGGTTGGCCAAAAAGGGCGTATGCGTTTTTTCCTGAATATATTCAGGAAAAAACGCATACGCCCTTTTTGGCCAAGGGCATCATTGTCAACGTTTTGCCGCTTTTCATGTGCTTTAAAGGCGATTCGAATCTACCTCCTGAAATCTGTTTCCTGCCATTCTGCCTTGATTTCAAATCCTCTTCTTTGCCTTCCCTCAATATATTTGTGGACGAGAGTTATCATTTATAACTCTGCAGGTTTGTGAATTGCAGTGCCCTGAAGCTCCATTGTACAACTCGCTTTTTTGGGAGCTGGCCGCAAAAGCACTGGATGGCTTCAGGCCCTGTTCTGGTTCCGGGGGGGATGATGAGCCTGTGGTTAATTCTTCTTCCTGATGGGAAAATAGAGTGACCTGTGCCTGTCCCAACAACAAGAGCTAGTCTCTCACTGGTTCCCCGTCTTCCCGTTCATCCTCAGGACAAATTGCAACCTGTACGGAACAGGAGGTTAAAGGTGCTGATGCTCCAAGTAGGGAGATTGTATGTAAAGCGGCTGGAATGGCGAACCCGGGCACAAGGAGAAGAGAAATGAGGTGCGTTTTAGAAACCTTTCCCCATCACATGGTGTACCCTCTTTTTGTTTTCTCATGCATGTTTTCGATGTAGGAATATGCCCTTGAACCTGGAGATTTGGGACCCATGCGATGGGTACCACGCAGTATTACTTTAAAGGGTCTGCGTTTGCTCACCCAACCTCACCAAACCTCTCAGCCCCAAGAGTGTCCACCCTTATGTCTCATCCAGCTGTGGGTCTAGATATGGTCAATCCAGGTTGCATCACAGCCCCTGAACGCATTGTGTAAGAATTTCTCTCTCTTTCACTGTCTATGTTTCATGGGTTTGTAAAAGTAATTTATTTTTATAATGGGGTTTAGCTGCTTTTCACTGCTGTGTTTATGCCGCTTTACACCCACTTGACACACTAACAGAGAGATATCAATACATAGGTTTTAAGATTATTACTAGTCAGATATATTCTTGTGCGGTGAATAGGGCGTGTTGAGACCAGTTCTCTGAGCAAGGAGTAGGTCTTGTCTATTACATATTGGGTTTATGGAACGGTATCTGAGCTAATTTGAAACCCTTGTTTTATGTATCACCCCACCTCACCTTTCCCGTTAAGCAGCCATAGTGTGTTTTCTGCATGTGTGACTCTGTTCTGTTTTGTAATTCAGTTCAAGTGTAACGGTTTTTACATTCCCTCTATAAGTGATACCTTATGAGAAGTGTCCTTTTCTGTGTGAATTATTTCACTTAGAATCGTCGTACCTAAATCCACTCATCATGCTGCTACTAGCCTTATGACATTGATTTCATGGCTGAGTGATATTCCATTGTACATAAGGACCACAACTTCTTTATCCATTTTTCCCTTTCCTGGGATATTGAAGGTGGAATGAAGTGGAGGTCCTTGTCAACAGAGCAGCCCTAAACTTTGGGGTGCTTGTGTCTTGCTGATTTTTCATTTTCCCAATTTATACCCCCATGAGTGGAAGTGCCCTATGCTCTCTAAGCTGTGTTTTTTAGATGTTTCAGGACACACCGTACACTTCTCCAGAGTGGCTGTTGGCAATTTACATCCCGCCCATCAGTGTAGCAAGGCTCCCATTTCTCCATGGCCTGTCCTGCATTTCTGGTTTTGAGACTTTTTTCAGCATGGCCCTTTTGACCGATGGGTAGCGAGTATTCTTTGTAGCGCTGATTTGCCTTTCCAGGTTGCTTGGTTGGCCAAAAAGGGCGTATGCGTTTTTTCCTGAATATATTCAGGAAAAAACGCATACGCCCTTTTTGGCCAAGGGCATCATTGTCAACGTTTTGCCGCTTTTCATGTGCTTTAAAGGCGATTCGAATCTACCTCCTGAAATCTGTTTCCTGCCATTCTGCCTTGATTTCAAATCCTCTTCTTTGCCTTCCCTCAATATATTTGTGGACGAGAGTTATCATTTATAACTCTGCAGGTTTGTGAATTGCAGTGCCCTGAAGCTCCATTTTACAACTCGCTTTTTTGGGAGCTGGCCGCAAAAGCACTGGATGGCTTCAGGCCCTGTTCTGGTTCCGGGGGGGATGATGAGCCTGTGGTTAATTCTTCTTCCTGATGGGAAAATAGAGTGACCTGTGCCTGTCCCAACAACAAGAGCTAGTCTCTCACTGGTTCCCCGTCTTCCCGTTCATCCTCAGGACAAATTGCAACCTGTACGGAACAGGAGGTTAAAGGTGCTGATGCTCCAAGTAGGGAGATTGTTAGTAAAGCGGCTGGAATGGCGAACCCGGGCACAAGGAGAAGAGAAATGAGGTGCGTTTTAGAAACCTTTCCCCATCACATGGTGTACCCTCTTTTTGTTTTCTCATGCATGTTTTCGATGTAGGAATATGCCCTTGAACCTGGAGATTTGGGACCCATGCGATGGGTACCACGCAGTATTACTTTAAAGGGTCTGCGTTTGCTCACCCAACCTCACCAAACCTCTAAGCCCCAAGAGTGTCCACCCTTATGTCTCATCCAGCTGTGGGTCTAGATATGGTCAATCCAGGTTGCATCACAGCCCCTGAACGCATTGTGTAAGAATTTCTCTCTCTTTCATTGTCTTTGTTTCATGGGTTTGTAAAAGTAATTTATTTTTATAATGGGGTTTAGCTGCTTTTCACTGCTGTGTTTATGCCGCTTTACACCCACTTGACACACTAACAGAGAGATATCAATACATAGGTTTTAAGATTATTACTAGTCAGATATATTCTTGTGCGGTGAATAGGGCGTGTTGAGACCAGTTCTCTGAGCAAGGAGTAGGTCTTGTCTATTACATATTGGGTTTATGGAACGGTATCTGAGCTAATTTGAAACCCTTGTTTTATGTATCACCCCACCTCACCTTTCCCGTTAAGCAGCCATAGTGTGTTTTCTGCATGTGTGACTCTGTTCTGTTTTGTAATTCAGTTCAAGTGTAACGGTTTTTACATTCCCTCTATAAGTGATACCTTATGAGAAGTGTCCTTTTCTGTGTGAATTATTTCACTTAGAATCGTCGTACCTAAATCCACTCATCATGCTGCTACTAGCCTTATGACATTGATTTCATGGCTGAGTGATATTCCATTGTACATAAGGACCACAACTTCTTTATCCATTTTTCCCTTTCCTGGGATATTGAAGGTGGAATGAAGTGGAGGTCCTTGTCAACAGAGCAGCCCTAAACTTTGGGGTGCTTGTGTCTTGCTGATTTTTCATTTTCCCAATTTATACCCCCATGAGTGGAAGTGCCCTATGCTCTCTAAGCTGTGTTTTTTAGATGTTTCAGGACACACCGTACACTTCTCCAGAGTGGCTGTTGGCAATTTACATCCCGCCCATCAGTGTAGCAAGGCTCCCATTTCTCCATGGCCTGTCCTGCATTTCTGGTTTTGAGACTTTTTTCAGCATGGCCCTTTTGACCGATGGGTAGCGAGTCTTCTTTGTAGCGCTGATTTGCCTTTCCAGGTTGCTTGGTTGGCCAAAAAGGGCGTATGCGTTTTTTCCTGAATATATTCAGGAAAAAACGCATACGCCCTTTTTGGCCAAGGGCATCATTGTCAACGTTTTGCCGCTTTTCATGTGCTTTAAAGGCGATTCGAATCTACCTCCTGAAATCTGTTTCCTGCAATTCTGCCTTGATTTCAAATCCTCTTCTTTGCCTTCCCTCAATATATTTGTGGACGAGAGTTATCATTTATAACTCTGCAGGTTTGTGAATTGCAGTGCCCTGAAGCTCCATTTTACAACTCGCTTTTTTGGGAGCTGGCCGCAAAAGCGCAGGATGGCTTCAGGCCCTGTTCTGCTTCCGGGGTGGAGGATGAGCCTGTGGTTAATTCTTCTTCCTGATGGGAAAATAGAGTGACCTGTGCCTGTCCCAACAACAAGAGCTAGTCTCTCACTGGTTCCCCGTCTTCCCGTTCATCCTCAGGACAAATTGCAACCTGTACGGAACAGGAGGTTAAAGGTGCTGATGCTCCAAGTAGGGAGATTGCTAGGAAAGTGGCTGGAATGGCGAACCCGGGCACAAGGAGAAGAGAAATGAGGTGCGTTTTAGAAACCTTTCCCCATCACATGGTGTACCATCTTTTTGTTTTCTCATGCATGTTTTCGATGTAGGAATATGCCCTTGAATCTGGAGATTTGGGACCCATGCGATGGGTACCACGCAGTATTACTTTAAAGGGTCTGCGTTTGCTCACCCAACCTCACCAAACCTCTCAGCCCCAAGAGTGTCCACCCTTATGTCTGATCCAGCTGTGGGTCTAGATATGGTCAATCCAGGTTGCATCACAGCCCCTGAACGCATTGTGTAAGAATTTCTCTCTCTTTCACTGTCTATGTTTCATGGGTTTGTAAAAGTAATTTATTTTTATAATGGGGTTTAGCTGGTTTTCACTGCTGTGTTTATGCCGCTTTACACCCACTTGACACACTAACAGAGAGATATCAATACTTAGGTTTTAAGATTATTACTAGTCAGATATATTCTTGTGCGGTGAATAGGGTGTGTTGAGTCCAGTTCTCTGAGCAAGGAGTAGGTCTTGTCTATTACATATTGGGTTTATGGAACGGTATCTGAGCTAATTTGAAACCCTTGTTTTATGTATCACCCCACCTCACCTTTCCCGTTAAGCAGCCATAGTGTGTTTTCTGCATGTGTGACTCTGTTCTGTTTTGTAATTCAGTTCAAGTGTAACGGTTTTTACATTCCCTCTATAAGTGATACCTTATGAGAAGTGTCCTTTTCTGTGTGAATTATTTCACTTAGAATCGTCGTACCTAAATCCACTCATCATGCTGCTACTAGCCTTATGACATTGATTTCATGGCTGAGTGATATTCCATTGTACATAAGGACCACAACTTCTTTATCCATTTTTCCCTTTCCTGGGATATTGAAGGTGGAATGAAGTGGAGGTCCTTGTCAACAGAGCAGCCCTAAACTTTGGGGTGCTTGTGTCTTGCTGATTTTTCATTTTCCCAATTTATACCCCCATGAGTGGAAGTGCCCTATGCTCTCTAAGCTGTGTTTTTTAGATGTTTCAGGACACACCGTACACTTCTCCAGAGTGGCTGTTGGCAATTTACATCCCGCCCATCAGTGTAGCAAGGCTCCCTTTTCTCCATGGCCTGTCCTGCATTTTTGGTTTTGAGACTTTTTTCAGCATGGCCCTTTTGACCAATGGGTAGCGAGTCTTCTTCGTAGCGCTGATTTGCCTTTCCAGGTTGCTTGGTTGGCCAAAAAGGGCGTATGCGTTTTTTCCTGAATATATTCAGGAAAAAACGCATACGCCCTTTTTGGCCAAGGGCATCATTGTCAACGTTTTGCCGCTTTTCATGTGCTTTAAAGGCGATTCGAATCTACCTCCTGAAATCTGTTTCCTGCCATTCTGCCTTGATTTCAAATCCTCTTCTTTGCCTTCCCTCAATATATTTGTGGACGAGAGTTATCATTTATAACTCTGCAGGTTTGTGAATTGCAGTGCCCTGAAGCTCCATTTTACAACTCGCTTTTTTGGGAGCTGGCCGCAAAAGCACTGGATGGCTTCAGGCCCTGTTCTGGTTCCGGGGGGGATGATGAGCCTGTGGTTAATTCTTCTTCCTGATGGGAAAATAGAGTGACCTGTGCCTGTCCCAACAACAAGAGCTAGTCTCTCACCGGTTCCCCGTCTTCCCGTTCATCCTCAGGACAAATTGCAACCTGTACGGAACAGGAGGTTAAAGGTGCTGATGCTCCAAGTAGGGAGATTGTTAGTAAAGCGGCTGGAATGGCGAACCCGGGCACAAGGAGAAGAGAAATGAGGTGCGTTTTAGAAACCTTTCCCCATCACATGGTGTACCCTCTTTTTGTTTTCTCATGCATGTTTTCGATGTAGGAATATGCCCTTGAACCTGGAGATTTGGGACCCATGCGATGGGTACCACGCAGTATTACTTTAAAGGGTCTGCGTTTGCTCACCCAACCTCACCAAACCTCTCAGCCCCAAGAGTGTCCACCCTTATGTCTCATCCAGCTGTGGGTCTAGATATGGTCAATCCAGGTTGCATCACAGCCCCTGAACGCATTGTGTAAGAATTTCTCTCTCTTTCATTGTCTTTGTTTCATGGGTTTGTAAAAGTAATTTATTTTTATAATGGGGTTTAGCTGCTTTTCACTGCTGTGTTTATGCCGCTTTACACCCACTTGACACACTAACAGAGAGATATCAATACATAGGTTTTAAGATTATTACTAGTCAGATATATTCTTGTGCGGTGAATAGGGTGTGTTGAGTCCAGTTCTCTGAGCAAGGAGTAGGTCTTGTCTATTACATATTGGGTTTATGGAACGATATCTGAGCTAATTTGAAACCCTTGTTTTATGTATCACCCCACCTCACCTTTCCCGTTAAGCAGCCATAGTGTGTTTTCTGCATGTGTGACTCTGTTCTGTTTTGTAATTCAGTTCAAGTGTAACGGTTTTTACATTCCCTCTATAAGTGATACCTTATGAGAAGTGTCCTTTTCTGTGTGAATTATTTCACTTAGAATCGTCGTACCTAAATCCACTCATCATGCTGCTACTAGCCTTATGACATTGATTTCATGGCTGAGTGATATTCCATTGTACATAAGGACCACAACTTCTTTATCCATTTTTCCCTTTCCTGGGATATTGAAGGTGGAATGAAGTGGAGGTCCTTGTCAACAGAGCAGCCCTAAACTTTGGGGTGCTTGTGTCTTGCTGATTTTTCATTTTCCCAATTTATACCCCCATGAGTGGAAGTGCCCTATGCTCTCTAAGCTGTGTTTTTTAGATGTTTCAGGACACACCGTACACTTCTCCAGAGTGGCTGTTGGCAATTTACATCCCGCCCATCAGTGTAGCAAGGCTCCCATTTCTCCATGGCCTGTCCTGCATTTCTGGTTTTGAGACTTTTTTCAGCATGGCCCTTTTGACCGATGGGTAGCGAGTCTTCTTTGTAGCGCTGATTTGCCTTTCCAGGTTGCTTGGTTGGCCAAAAAGGGCGTATGCGTTTTTTCCTGAATATATTCAGGAAAAAACGCATACGCCCTTTTTGGCCAAGGGCATCATTGTCAACGTTTTGCCGCTTTTCATGTGCTTTAAAGGCGATTCGAATCTACCTCCTGAAATCTGTTTCCTGCAATTCTGCCTTGATTTCAAATCCTCTTCTTTGCCTTCCCTCAATATATTTGTGGACGAGAGTTATCATTTATAACTCTGCAGGTTTGTGAATTGCAGTGCCCTGAAGCTCCATTTTACAACTCGCTTTTTTGGGAGCTGGCCGCAAAAGCGCAGGATGGCTTCAGGCCCTGTTCTGCTTCCGGGGTGGAGGATGAGCCTGTGGTTAATTCTTCTTCCTGATGGGAAAATAGAGTGACCTGTGCCTGTCCCAACAACAAGAGCTAGTCTCTCACTGGTTCCCCGTCTTCCCGTTCATCCTCAGGACAAATTGCAACCTGTACGGAACAGGAGGTTAAAGGTGCTGATGCTCCAAGTAGGGAGATTGCTAGGAAAGCGGCTGGAATGGCGACCCCGGGCACAAGGAGAAGAGAAATGAGGTGCGTTTTAGAAACCTTTCCCCATCACATGGTGTACCCTCTTTTTGTTTTCTCATGCATGTTTTCGATGTAGGAATATGCCCTTGAAACTGGAGATTTGGGACCCATGTGATGGGTACCACGCAGTATTACTTTAAAGGGTCTGCGTTTGCTCACCCAACCTCACCAAACCTCTCAGCCCCAAGAGTGTCCACCCTTATGTCTCATCCAGCTGTGGGTCTAGATATGGTCAATCCAGGTTGCATCACAGCCCCTGAACGCATTGTGTAAGAATTTCTCTCTCTTTCATTGTCTTTGTTTCATGGGTTTGTAAAAGTAATTTATTTTTATAATGGGGTTTAGCTGCTTTTCACTGCTGTGTTTATGCCGCTTTACACCCACTTGACACACTAACAGAGAGATATCAATACATAGGTTTTAAGATTATTACTAGTCAGATATATTCTTGTGCGGTGAATAGGGTGTGTTGAGTCCAGTTCTCTGAGCAAGGAGTAGGTCTTGTCTATTACATATTGGGTTTATGGAACGGTATCTGAGCTAATTTGAAACCCTTGTTTTATGTATCACCCCACCTCACCTTTCCCGTTAAGCAGCCATAGTGTGTTTTCTGCATGTGTGACTCTGTTCTGTTTTGTAATTCAGTTCAAGTGTAACGGTTTTTACATTCCCTCTATAAGTGATACCTTATGAGAAGTGTCCTTTTCTGTGTGAATTATTTCACTTAGAATCGTCGTACCTAAATCCACTCATCATGCTGCTACTAGCCTTATGACATTGATTTCATGGCTGAGTGATATTCCATTGTACATAAGGACCACAACTTCTTTATCCATTTTTCCCTTTCCTGGGATATTGAAGGTGGAATGAAGTGGAGGTCCTTGTCAACAGAGCAGCCCTAAACTTTGGGGTGCTTGTGTCTTGCTGATTTTTCATTTTCCCAATTTATACCCCCATGAGTGGAAGTGCCCTATGCTCTCTAAGCTGTGTTTTTTAGATGTTTCAGGACACACCGTACACTTCTCCAGAGTGGCTGTTGGCAATTTACATCCCGCCCATCAGTGTAGCAAGGCTCCCTTTTCTCCATGGCCTGTCCTGCATTTTTGGTTTTGAGACTTTTTTCAGCATGGCCCTTTTGACCAATGGGTAGCGAGTCTTCTTCGTAGCGCTGATTTGCCTTTCCAGGTTGCTTGGTTGGCCAAAAAGGGCGTATGCGTTTTTTCCTGAATATATTCAGGAAAAAACGCATACGCCCTTTTTGGCCAAGGGCATCATTGTCAACGTTTTGCCGCTTTTCATGTGCTTTAAAGGCGATTCGAATCTACCTCCTGAAATCTGTTTCCTGCCATTCTGCCTTGATTTCAAATCCTCTTCTTTGCCTTCCCTCAATATATTTGTGGACGAGAGTTATCATTTATAACTCTGCAGGTTTGTGAATTGCAGTGCCCTGAAGCTCCATTTTACAACTCGCTTTTTTGGGAGCTGGCCGCAAAAGCACTGGATGGCTTCAGGCCCTGTTCTGCTTCCGGGGTGGAGGATGAGCCTGTGGTTAATTCTTCTTCCTGATGGGAAAATAGAGTGACCTGTGCCTGTCCCAACAACAAGAGCTAGTCTCTCACTGGTTCCCCGTCTTCCCGTTCATCCTCAGGACAAATTGCAACCTGTACGGAACAGGAGGTTAAAGGTGCTGATGCTCCAAGTAGGGAGATTGTTAGTAAAGCGGCTGGAATGGCGAACCCGGGCACAAGGAGAAGAGAAATGAGGTGCGTTTTAGAAACCTTTCCCCATCACATGGTGTACCATCTTTTTGTTTTCTCATGCATGTTTTCGATGTAGGAATATGCCCTTGAACCTGGAGATTTGGGACCCATGCGATGGGTACCACGCAGTATTACTTTAAAGGGTCTGCGTTTGCTCACCCAACCTCACCAAACCTCTCAGCCCCAAGAGTGTCCACCCTTATGTCTCATCCAGCTGTGGGTCTAGATATGGTCAATCCAGGTTGCATCACAGCCCCTGAACGCATTGTGTAAGAATTTCTCTCTCTTTCATTGTCTTTGTTTCATGGGTTTGTAAAAGTAATTTATTTTTATAATGGGGTTTAGCTGCTTTTCACTGCTGTGTTTATGCCGCTTTACACCCACTTGACACACTAACAGAGAGATATCAATACATAGGTTTTAAGATTATTACTAGTCAGATATATTCTTGTGCGGTGAATAGGGCGTGTTGAGACCAGTTCTCTGAGCAAGGAGTAGGTCTTGTCTATTACATATTGGGTTTATGGAACGGTATCTGAGCTAATTTGAAACCCTTGTTTTATGTATCACCCCACCTCACCTTTCCCGTTAAGCAGCCATAGTGTGTTTTCTGCATGTGTGACTCTGTTCTGTTTTGTAATTCAGTTCAAGTGTAACGGTTTTTACATTCCCTCTATAAGTGATACCTTATGAGAAGTGTCCTTTTCTGTGTGACTTATTTCACTTAGAATCGTCGTACCTAAATCCACTCATCATGCTGCTACTAGCCTTATGACATTGATTTCATGGCTGAGTGATATTCCATTGTACATAAGGACCACAACTTCTTTATCCATTTTTCCCTTTCCTGGGATATTGAAGGTGGAATGAAGTGGAGGTCCTTGTCAACAGAGCAGCCCTAAACTTTGGGGTGCTTGTGTCTTGCTGATTTTTCATTTTCCCAATTTATACCCCCATGAGTGGAAGTGCCCTATGCTCTCTAAGCTGTGTTTTTTAGATGTTTCAGGACACACCGTACACTTCTCCAGAGTGGCTGTTGGCAATTTACATCCCGCCCATCAGTGTAGCAAGGCTCCCTTTTCTCCATGGCCTGTCCTGCATTTTTGGTTTTGAGACTTTTTTCAGCATGGCCCTTTTGACCAATGGGTAGCGAGTCTTCTTCGTAGCGCTGATTTGCCTTTCCAGGTTGCTTGGTTGGCCAAAAAGGGCGTATGCGTTTTTTCCTGAATCTATTCAGGAAAAAACGCATACGCCCTTTTTGGCCAAGGGCATCATTGTCAACGTTTTGCCGCTTTTCATGTGCTTTAAAGGCGATTCGAATCTACCTCCTGAAATCTGTTTCCTGCAATTCTGCCTTGATTTCAAATCCTCTTCTTTGCCTTCCCTCAATATATTTGTGGACGAGAGTTATCATTTATAACTCTGCAGGTTTGTGAATTGCAGTGCCCTGAAGCTCCATTTTACAACTCGCTTTTTTGGGAGCTGGCCGCAAAAGCACTGGATGGCTTCAGGCCCTGTTCTGGTTCCGGGGGGGATGATGAGCCTGTGGTTAATTCTTCTTCCTGATGGGAAAATAGAGTGACCTGTGCCTGTCCCAACAACAAGAGCTAGTCTCTCACCGGTTCCCCGTCTTCCCGTTCATCCTCAGGACAAATTGCAACCTGTACGGAACAGGAGGTTAAAGGTGCTGATGCTCCAAGTAGGGAGATTGTTAGTAAAGCGGCTGGAATGGCGAACCCGGGCACAAGGAGAAGAGAAATGAGGTGCGTTTTAGAAACCTTTCCCCATCACATGGTGTACCCTCTTTTTGTTTTCTCATGCATGTTTTCGATGTAGGAATATGCCCTTGAACCTGGAGATTTGGGACCCATGCGATGGGTACCACGCAGTATTACTTTAAAGGGTCTGCGTTTGCTCACCCAACCTCACCAAACCTCTCAGCCCCAAGAGTGTCCACCCTTATGTCTCATCCAGCTGTGGGTCTAGATATGGTCAATCCAGGTTGCATCACAGCCCCTGAACGCATTGTGTAAGAATTTCTCTCTCTTTCACTGTC